>NC_035441.2:89993863-90293863 GCF_002127325.2 Helianthus annuus
ATAAGGATAACACATCTCCTTTTTCTGGTTTCATCAAGGCAGGAGCCGAGGACAGGTAATCCTTAAGAGCTTTGAGAGCGTTTTCATGCTTCTCAGTCCAATCAAACTTCTTGTTCTTCCTCAAGATATCATAGAACTCTTTACATTTCTCTGAGGATTTGGATATGAATCTGTTTAAAGCTGCAATCCTGCCTGTCAGCCTCAGGACATCCTTAGCATTGGCAGGGGATTTGATGTTTATTATAGCTTTGATTTGCTCTGTACTGGCTTCAATGCCTCTCTTTGTCACCATATATCCTAAGAATTTACCTGCTTTAACACCAAAGTGACACTTTGAAGGATTAAGTTTCATGTTATATCTGTCAAGGATATTGAATGCTTCCTCCAAGTCTCTTAGGTGATCCTCAGCCTTTTTGGATTTAACCACCATGTCGTCTATATAGACTTCCATATTGTGTCCAATCTGATCCTTGAACATCATATTCACTAGCCTTTGATAGGTTGCACCTGCATTCCTTAGTCCAAATGGCATAGCAATATAACAGTATATACCAGTTAGAGTCATAAAGGCTGTATCCTCTTGATCAGATGATTCCATCTGAATTTGTTGAAATCCAGATGAAGCATCCATAAAAGTTAACAGTTCATGACCCGCGGTTGCATCCACCATGGAGTCAATGTGGGGTAATGGGAAAGGATCCTTGGGACATGCCTTATTTAAGTCAGTGAAATCGACACATACCCTCCACTTTCCATTTTTCTTTTGAACAACAACCACATTGGCTAACCATCTTGGATACTTGACCTCTCTAATCATACCTGCTCGAAGTAATTTTTCTACCTCCTCCTGGATAATGGCATTTCTTTCTGGTGCAAACTTCCTCCTCTTTTGATGGATTGGTTTGAAGGACCTGTCAATGCCAAGTTTGTGAGTGATTATATCTTTAGATATACCTGTCATGTCTTCGTGTTTCCATGCAAAGGTAGTTTTCCTCCTTTTGAGGAAGGATATGAGGTCTTCTTTCATTTCGCCAAGGATCCCTGATCCTATGTAAACTTTAGATTCAAGATCATCAGGATCCATAAGGATTTCTACTACATCCTGCTCTCTTGCCTCCAAGACATCCCTTGGAGGATGCTTTAATTGCTATTGTTCCCTTGACTTTGAAGCTGGTTTCATTGATGAGGTGTAGCAGTTCTTAGCTTCTTGCTGATCACTATCAATCTTCACTATCCCCCAAGGACTAGGGAGCTTCACACATTGATGATAGGTGGATGGGACTGCCTTCATGTCGTGTATCCAGGGCCTGCCAAGGATAACATTACAACAAGATAAACAGTCAATGACACAAAATTTTTGGTAAGAATGCAGCCCTTCAATATAAATTGGGAGTTTAATGTCCCCCAGAGTATTCTTAGTCTCGCCACTGAATCCCACGAGCACAGAGGATCTTGCTATGATATCTGACTCAGGGATATTCATCTTCTTAAGAACATCAAGCTGGATGATATTCACAGAGCTTCCTCCGTCTATAAGGATCCTGCGAACAAAATGGTTAGAAATAAAAAGAGTGATAACCAAACCATCGTGATGAGGATCCTGAATGTCAACACGATCATCCTCATCAAAAGTTATGACTTTTCCTTCGGAGACACTGGATGTTCGAATGGGTCTATCTCCATTATCCATCTTGGTTTCCTTTGCGTGCCATTTAGCTGCAGAGAAGGATGTTCCACAAATGTCTGATCCTCCAGAAATAAAGTTTATAACTTGTGCATCTGCTGGAGGGGCTGGAGCTTTCTCTGGGATCCTTTCAGGATCCTGAGTTCTAGACTTCTTTCTTCCCAATAATTTTTTCAAGTGCCCCTTGCTCAACAAGTATCCAATTTCTTTTCTTAGTGCGATGCATTCTTCTGTGAGATGCCCAAAATCTTCATGGTATGCACACCACTTTGACTTATCTTTAGTTGCAGCTGGTCTGTCATTTTTCCTGGGCCATCTAGCTTTATCACCTAAATTCTGCATCGCAAGGATTAGTTCATTGTTAGCAATAGAAAAACAATATTCAGAAATTGGAGGATAATCCTCATCATCCTCTTCTTGTTCAACAGCATGCACATTCTGGTTATCAGATTTATTGTAGGATCTAAACTTGTTGTTCTTGAATGAGGATCCTTGCTTCTCTTGCTTTGAGGATCCTGCCAACCTCTCCTGGATCCTCTTGTCATCCTCTAGCCGGATGAACCTAAGTGCCCGGGTTCTTACCTCATCTTGGTTCCTGCATGGTGTGATAACAAGATTATCATAGAATAATGAATCCCTAAGCAATCCCATTTTAAAAGCTTCAACAGCCGTAGCTATGTCTAGGTTAGGAATATCCAAGGATTCTTTACTAAATTTAGTGATATAATCCCTTAATGATTCGTTATGACCCTGGGTTATCCTATACAGATCACTAGTTAAACGCTCAAATTTTCTACTACAAGAAAACTGGTTATTAAATAGGTTAACTAGATTAGCAAATTAGGTAATGGAATAAGGGGGAAGACTTAGCAGCCATTTAAGAGCCGATCCAGTAAGAGTGGATCCAAATCCCTTGCACAGACATACTTCCTTTAACCTTTCTGGGATAGGATTGATCTCCATCCTTTCCCTGTATTGTGCTATGTGTTCTTCAGGATCTGTTGAACCATCATACAACTTCATGGTTGGCACGTGGAACCTCTTGGGTATCTCAACATCACAGATGGGTGGTGCAAAACGAGATATCTTATGGCTCCCATCTGCAATCTCCAGGATAGGCTTGACTACTCCTGGGACACTTGATATCATATTCTTTAACTTTTGCAATTCTCTGGCCAAGGCCATGGTTAGTGGTATAATAATTATTATAAGTGTTACCTCCCTTTGGGTTTAAATTAGGAACACCGGATGTGAATCCATATTGTTGAGACTCTGGAATGATCGAAGGACCAGTAGAAGCAATGGTCTGCATTCGAATAAAATCTCCCTGATGGATATCTGAACTCCCTGATTGCAAACTCCTTAAGGATCCCGGAATCTGGAAGGATCCATGGAACTGAGAGGATCCTTGAACCTGAGAGGATCCTTGAACCTGGGAGGATCCTGGAACATGCGAGGATCCTTGAACCTGGGAGGATCCTGGAACATGCGAGGATCCTTGAACCTGAGAGGATCCTGGAACATGCGAGGATCCTTGAACCTGAGAGGATCCTTGAACCTACGAGGATCCTTGAAACGGCCAGAATCCTTGAATCTGCTGCGCTCCCGAGTATCCTCCTGAGCTGGCGAAGGATCCTATATGCTGAGGATGGGATCCTACTGGTTGGAAGTATGACCCTGAAGCCTGAGTCATTGCTGATGATCCGTAATGCACTCCTATTGGTCCTCCCACATATTGAACGTCTGGAAGCACTGAAGGCTGAGAAGTTATAACCAGAGTATTGAAATTCAAAGATCTGGGCATCAATGGGGAATGATCCTCTGCCGATCTCTTCTATTTCTTGATGTCTCCAATTTATCTAAGAATCCTTTCATTGGTCTTATCCTGCTGCTGTATATGCTCCTTCATCTGCAAAATCAGAGTAAACAAGTCACTAGTAGTAGGAGTATAAGAAGCATAAGAAGTTGGAGGTTTTGAGAAAATGGGAGTTGGTTTCTTCTCGGCATTTTTCTGAGATCCGGAAGGTGGTGGAGGCAAAGGTGGAATGCCCTGAGATGAATTGACTACAGACATCGCGGTGGAAGTGTTCTTTGATGATGAAGCCATGTGCTTGAATGCAATGAACCAAAATGATCACAAATAGAAGAATTTCTTAGGAATGAAAATCGCCCCACGGTGGGCGCCAATCTGTTTTGGTCAAAAATCACACAAGGATAATGCAACCAAATCTTCTGTAGTGAGGAATGATGCTTGAATTGATAAACAACAGTGAGGATCACTCAGAAATGAATTGCACAAGTGACACAAAGATTTATACGAGGAAAAAGCCCTTGATCAATGAATGATCTCCGGCATAAAAAACCTCGGGTGATGGAAACTACCGATCACCAACTCAAATTAAACAATTAATGTGTTACAACTTCGGATGATAGCGAGCTAAGTACAAGGATCACTATAGTGTATCGTGTAAAAATGTATGAAAAATGCTAAGTGTTTTGCTCAGAGCTGGTGAGAGCAGTTGTACGAGTGTGTGTAGCCAAAAAATAGCCAAGTGTTTTCTAATTAGCTCGCTACCCCTTTAAAAATAGAAGTTAACTATACTAACTAACATTCCGAAAATCATGCAAGTCTTCCACGACTCCATAACGTCCACTTCCAGCCAATCACGTGCGGAATAAACGTGGAATATTCTCCAGGAACGTTGCCAAGACCAAGTCCAAGCTGATACTCCTGCAAAATAATAACGAATTCAAATTAGATAATCATTAGTATAAGGATCCTTAGGATGATCCATGATCCTGATCCTGAAGCACTTCTGAGGATCACTAATTGTCACAGAAGTAAGGATCACCAAACAGGATAATACTTGAGGATCACAGGTCATTAAGAATCCTCCCCTAACAGTAACCGTGCTTGAATCCTATGGAGGCTTAGTTGCAGGGAGGATCGGGAATCCAATGCTCACAAAATAGGATTACGATCAAATCGATGCAGAGGAAATGGAATTGATGGACATTAAATGGTGCATGGCTAGTGTGTTGAGACGGGCTGAAAAGTTCAAACAAATTACAGGCAGAGATGATTTTCGCGAGGCTCATGTGTCAACTTTAGGTTTTGATAAGTCTAAAGTTACTTGTTTTCGTTGCAGGGAAAAGGGGCATTTCAAGATGGAATGCACAAATGGAGAAGCGAGTGGAGCTCAAAACCCTTTCGGAAACAACGACTATCACAAAAAGGCGATTTATCATCAAGTCACACCACAGCCGTATCAACAACAACAACAAGCACCGCATTAGGCACAAACTGCACATGGGAGAAGTGTGATTGAAGATTCAAAAAGAGCATGTCTAGTTAATCAAGGCAGAGATGGTGATTTTAGTTGGGATAAGTATATTCCAATGGAAAGCAAAGTGTGTTTGGCAGATCAAGAAGATGAAAAGTTGGCTGAAGGTTTCAGTTGGGATAATTTTTGCCCAGACAAAGAATTCATGGCCAAAGAGATGTTCAAAGACACGTCGAATGTTAAAGCTTTTATTGCTAATGCTTACAATCTGAAATGGGCAGAAAAATGCAGAAAAGTCAGAGAAGCTGAAGAAGAAAAATGGAGAAAGATTGAAGAAGAGGAAGAAGAAGAAGAAAGATTAAAAGTTGAAGCTGAGAAAAAGAGAAGAGCTGAGATGTTTCAATTGAGCAGAACAGTTAAAGAAGTTCCGGAATTTGAAATCAAAATTGATACTGAAGCAGTCAAAGTTCCTGAAAAGTGCTTAAATTGTGATTCTTTGATCAAGCAAAACAATGAACTGTTACACAATATTAAAAGGTTGAAAGAATCATATGATACTTTGAACAGAGAGATCAACAAGTACACTGAGTCAAACAGTGAACAAGCTGTAGCATTGAACACACTCAAAGGAGCTTACATGAGACAGATTGATGATGTCAATTTCTACACAAAGAAGTGTGCTGAGTTAGAATTGAAATTGGCAACACAAAGAATTGAAACTGAATGTGTCAACAATTTATTAAAAAGTTACTCATGTTCTACTTATGTTGTTGACAGGATTTATCCGATTGTGGAGGAATTGAAGACGTTTGAAGAAGAAAAGACTTCAGAAGAAAAGAAACCCGTGACAAAAGACGAGGATGAAGTAAAAATTTCTGATAAGAAACCAAGTGTGGTCTACAATAGATGTCCGCCCCCGGTCGAAAATGGATATTCGCCTCGAAATCCAAATTCCGAAAGAGTCAAAAAGGCAATTAACCTACAATGGGAGTCTGGGCCATCAGATAACTTGCCAGAAAATATTGATGTCATGTACACATCGTCTGACACTGATCATGAGTCCAAATTGATAAAAAGTGCAGTCGATCAGGTGTTAGATAAAGATGACAGTGAGGAGTCAAAAACGGAGTCCAAACCCGAGTCAAAATCTGAGTCTGATGCATCAAAGCCAACAATCAAAAAGAACAAACGGGTTTATGATAAAGAATTTATGCTATCAAAATCTAATTTGAATGACGAACCGATCAAAGTAGCATATACTTTGAAAGATTTGACAAATTATATTCTGATGAGATTCTTCCAATAAGAAGTGTTAGACTTGAAATGATTCAAAAGGTTTTCAAAATCATAGAAATTAATATTTCTGAAATAAAAAATTTAAATCTTTCAAGAAAACCTAAACAATACACTTCAAGAGATCAACAAAGAATCAACAAGAAAATGGGTTACAATTGTGGTTATAGTTTCCAAAAGAAACCAAACCATAATCGTAATTTCAAAAAGAAAGGTCTTGGATTTAATCAAACGAAAAATTATAAAAATGAAAAAGTTTATAAACCAAAAACTGTGTTTGTTTCAGGAAAAACGATAGAGGCTGAGAAAGAGCAAGCTTTTAGGAAGCAGACTAAACAGGAATTCCTTGCAAAGAAGCAAGAAGAAGTGAAGAAGAATGTTGTTTAGAGAAAGACAGAAACAAGAACTTGTTTTCAGTGCAAAACTACTGGTCACATTGCTAGAAACTGTCCTAAAACATTCAAACCAAAACAGGAAGTATCTGGTAAACTGAAAGAGAAAATTGTTGAGAAAACTGAACTTACAACCAAAAATTTTACAGGCTTTGAAAATTCAACCTTCGAAGTGGGAGAATGTTCAAAGAATGCCTTAAAAAGAAAAGATAATTTGAAAAATCAAAAATGGGTTGTTAATGGTTCAAGAAACAGTTCTGGTGATGAATCTGATTCCATAAAATCAGAGGAGCCGCAGGTTGTTGTGAAAGATGAGAAGAAAGTTCTGACAGTGGATGATGTGAACTTTCCACCACTGAGTGCTAAAAACTTCAAATCTAAAATTGGAAAAGTTGAAATTTCAAATCAATTCTTTCCAAGAACAAAAGAATTAAATGTTGAAAAGGCCTTTAACCCTGCGGTGAAAAACATTTTTGGAAAGATGATAGAGGGGAAGGATAAAGGGGTTAAGGAATTTTATCAATTGAAAAGGAAAGATACAACCCCAAATGAGACTGAAAAAGTTACACCCAAGGTTGGTCAGGCTTGGGTGGATATATTCTTCGTTGAATAGAAACCTGACTTGCCGGAGCTCCTAAGTTGGTAATCGTGGAGCATGAATCAGCATCTTTCTTGAGAATTTAAAATTGAGAAGTGTGAATTGCCAGAACTCCCAGGTTGGTAAGTGTGGAGTAGGAATCGGCACCTTGAGAATTCAACCAACAGATGGTAATTGGTTGATAATGTTTGATAGTTGATTTTACAAATGGTTCGATCATAGATTCTACAAGTGGTTATTCAAGGTCATTAAGTTGAACTTGATTTAACTATTATTCAAAAGATTGGTAAACAATGTGATGAAATGACCCCAAACCTACAAATGGTTGATAAACGAATTTATTGTCCGGAAAAACCATTCTGATTAAAACAAACTTAAGTGTTTTGAAATCTTAATGGGAAAATGGTTTGTTGTGAGGGGTAGTTCTGATTGTTTATGCCAAGTGGATGGAGAATTGAGGCGATTCATATCAGTTGTCATGTTATTGTACAATTTGTTTTTCATTTTCTTTAAATGTTTTTGAATTTTAGGGGGAGTAAGAAATTTCAGAAAATCCAAAAACATTAGAAAATTCGAAAAAGCCAAAAACATGATAAAATGAAAAATGAGTTTTTGTTGCATAAAAGAGGAAATGATAGTACATTAGTGGACTATCACAACACGCTAAAGATATGTAAAGTCAAAATTTGATAAACAATCTCACTGTGGATGTGTCAGTAGGTTTTTACATATTTAGTAAATTGTGACGAGATATAAACCTAAAAATTCAAACTTTCTTAGTTCGTGGGGAACAATTTCTTGGATATATAGGTAACCCCTGAAATCTTGTTTGAAAGGTCCCTCTTTCTGAGATACTAGGTCTTTATACTCAGTGATATCTGGGGTATTATACCGGGACTTCTGCTGAATGGAAATTCTGACCTAGTCCCCGTATAATCCTTTCTGCAAATTGCTTGAAACATAGCAAAAGCCCTCAGCAATTATGATTAAACAATAAAATTGATAATCATTGCTGTTGAAGAAAAGATCCTCTAAAGGGGACACACCAAAAGTCGAAGCCATCATCTCTCTGCGTATACGGAACTATCGACCTGAGCTCTCACAGCCCTCGCAATTTAACCCCTTTACAGATATCATCTGTGGTATACTCACCTGTAAGACTGAATATTGGGATCTGGATACGGGAGTATATTCAAGTGGTGGGACACACGAATAAGTTTAAGTAATTAAGACACTAATAACGTATCTTGAAACAGTTGAAATTTGTGTGAAAATTTAAGAGGACAAACATACTGACAATCTAGGTGAATTGTTTAGAACTTTAAATGAAATCAAGCTTAATGGTGTTGGTGATATGTCTCAAAAACTGATATGATCCTCTTGCACGAACTCACAAAAATATTGTCTGTAAATATTTCATTTATGTATTTTTCTTTTATTAAAAAAATCCAAAAAGAGTTTAGTGTGTTTTAGCATAAATTTTGTAAAATCCAAAAAGATTTTTGACAACTGATGTTGAAAAACTGATTTTCGAAATTCCAAGTGCTAAACATGATGAACAGGTTTGGGAGAGAGTGTATGAAGATGGTATGTTTACAAGCGGTTTTCAGAGAACAAATCATTTTTGTATATTTTCTGAAATAGTTTCTAAATTTTAAAGATTTAATCATTTTGAAACTTATGTGTTGGGTAGAGATTGTGCAGATAACCTGAGCTGGAAGAGAGCCAGGTCACGATCTTGGAATGAATCATGAATTTGTGATTTCCAGACTACGATCCCAGCAAATTGAGAGGGGGAGTCTGAAGGCAAAGTTGAGGAAGCAGTTAGAGCCAGTGCGGATCCTGGAACTGCATTTGTGCAAGAGAGTTTGAAGCGAGAAGATAGAGTTTGATGATGCTTACAATGGAGAACATTTCAAAGAGAAGCACAAAGACTGATAAAGACTGAAGGTTGACAACCGAAGACTCGACACTGAAGACTCCGTCAACATCCGAGGGGGAGTTTGTTGGTGCATACGTCTGTCGCCTACGTCTTGTATCGAGTCTAGCGTAGAATAGGTTAGAACAGGGCACGGAATCCAAGAAACTGTATTTGAAGGTGATTCCGCTCCAAATGGCATCTTGTCATTTGGAGCGAAACCCCATATGTTCCTGATTCTGCCCGTAATGTATCTAGACTGATTCCGCCCGAAAGGTTAACACCTGATTCCGCTCGTAATGTGATTTCGCTAGTATGTGTTCGAGCGGAATCAGACAGTCTATATATAGATGTGTCATTAGGAGCGAAATCATAGTTCTTAGGTGTCATTGTCTTCCGGTGAGCCACGAAGTGCTGCCGAAGTATTGTCAGGACGTGTAATCAGATTATTGATCAATAAAAACAATAGTTAAAAGTGAATACGGCTGAGATTGCACCAAAACATTAGTTTCCGCCTCTTATTTTGGATAAGAAATCTTCTGATCGACTCATTCAGGGCCGAAAACGATCCTACATGTTCCAACTATAAAAGTTTAAGTATCAATATCGTATTTATCTTAAGTCCATTTTGGATGTGATTTGATTCGTTATTATGCTCTCACATGGTAGAACAAAATCTGGAAATAATTATCTATATAACTCGTGTATGGATACAATTATTTAACTAAAAATTAGTGAAAATTCATTTCACTAACATTTTTTCCAACATCTATTTTCATTAGGGCTGTGCAACGGTTCAGAACCGGACCGGACCGAACCGAACCGAACTGGAACCGAACCAAAACCGTTAGATGCTAAATTTAAGAATCGGAACCGAACCGTATTGTAACGGTTCCGGTTCGGTTCCGAACCGGTTAAACGGTTCTTGCGAGAACCGGTTGACAATTAAATCGTAAAATTAACAATTCAATAAAAATGAATCAAACTATTTAAAACATTAACTAAGAGTTGCAGCATTCAAAGTTCAAACCAATCAAAATAAAAGTAGCAAAGCAACAATAAAAAAAATCAAGCCATAAAACAAACTCTAAATAAAACTATTACAACCATCGTGTTAACAATTAAAACAAACATCTTCAAACTTCATTCGATCTTCATCCTCTCAATCTTCTCATAAACATCTAAATGAAACCAAGTGTTAGCAATTAAAAAAAATAAACGAATAATGCATCTACTGTATATAGTTCACGTGAATAGATTGATCAGTAGTGCATCTACTGTATTTACCAAGCGATACACTATTTATATGCATATTTATAATTTGATCAACATTGATTTGATTATTTTTGTTCAATTTTTATTTTCATATACAAGAAACTATATGTATCATAAAGCAAACATCTAGAAAGAAAATATATGCAATCATAAAAAAAGGTCATGTAGAATAACGTACCTATATTTGCAGGGTGTTGATGGAGATGAACTTGTATGATAGCAATTAGGGTTAGGGTTGAGAGATGGAGAAGAATTAGAAGATGAAAGATGAGATCGTGGAATGAATATAAGAGGAGGGAATAAGAATTATGATGGTCGTATGATGTTGAAGAGCCCATTAATAAAATAGGGTTTTAAATATTTATAATCCCAATTGGTTCTAGCGGTTCTTTAACCGGAACCATGGTTTTAACCGGAACCGAACCGAGAACCGTTTTTACCCAAATTTAAGAACCAGAACCGGACCCTACATACAAAAATACGGTTTGGATCTAGCGGTTCCGGTTCGGTTCCCCGGTTCTGACGGTTCTGAACCGTATACTGCTCAGCCCTAATTTTCATGTGAGATAGGTTCTTTGGGTTACTAATGTCTCATTAGACCCCTAATCATTTAATTTAACATAAATAGAAAAGCTATTTGAAATCCCAAATCTATAATAAAGGATAATGTTAAACATTAGTATAAAAATTAATTATAATTATTTTGTAACTGAATGTAAAACATAACCAGTAAACTTTCGAGTTTGTTCAAAAGACAACTAGTAAAATTTTCAACAACGTAGTTAATTTAATTAGTTTTGTGTTAATTACTATATATAATGAAAGGATGAAGTTAAAAAAGTAATTGAGTCTAAACAATTGATCGATGAATGATAAATGTTTAAATCCCTTAGTTATTTTTAGTAGATTGTTTAAATATTTTATGAATTTAAAAAATATTATAAAGATACCAATGCGGATAGGATATTGCATTTGGGAATACCGACACACTTAAGTTGGATTTGGTTTAATTGGTTGGACTTAACAAACATCTCTTGCAGTGGGACAAAGCCACATGAAGTTTGCACCAGAATGGCCATTTGAGTCATGTCATGGTTTTAAAGTCTAAAACTTTTTGTTTTTGCATTATTAACTTCAATCAAACCCAATCTTTAAACTGTAGTTAGTCACCATCAGAAAGCTACTTCTTTTAAAAGATGGCTAAAATCACCAAGGGTAGAGAATCAAGATGAGATTTGAAAAAGATATCAAGTAAAGCCGAAAGTTTGTTTATAAATAACTTAAGCATTTATTTATTTGTATTATATTTTAATAGGTTTTAAGTATGAATATTTATTAAATACTTATTTTAATTTATACAATCAATAGTCTGAAAAAGTGTCCTGATATTTAAAACTACATAGTATCACAAGTTGTGGTTGCAACCGGTAATAACAAAGCTTGCTTCACTACCTGATAAACTAAAGGACAAAAACTATGTGTTCCGGTTTCCACCATAATACGAGCAAGATCACTTATTCAATTATAATATTGTTTTGGGTCTTGGGCTAACTTTATCAATTATATTTAGGACCTTCTTTCAATTCTATTATTGTTAATTCGGGCTTAATTATTATACAAGTTTTCGGGTTGTAAAATGTTTGGGCTTATAAAAAAAAATGAGATTTTAGTAACATCAATTATCCTATTTTTTGGTTAGGAGCCTCCTCATGTTTTTTAGAGGTATCTTTTGTATAAAACCAGAAAAAACACTACGAATACGGGGTTGAGCCGTAGCCTGTTCTACGACTCCTAACATTGTGGTTCCGCCCATGATCACAACAATACCATATAAAAAGCTAGTTGATCTATCGTACACACCGTAATTAGCAGTTGCTTTTTTTAAACAACATTCTACACCTAAATATGACCTAATCTTCCATATAAAAAAATTGAACACACCATTTGTATAGGGACAATGGGTAAATCATTTAGACAGAAAAAAAAAAATAAAATAAACCCATCTGTCATATAGTTTGTTAATCCTCAATATCTAAGGCGTATTGTGTTTTGGCAAGTGCCACAACCAACATGTTACCTGGACCCTGACCATGTTCCTATTGTAGGCCTTAATGTGTGTTAAATAATACTTATTTTTCTAAACTGATGTACTTGTAACTCTATCGTTTTTACCGATGAAAACGTTGAACAAATACTTAAATGATTCGTATTTGATTTGCAAGTCTATATTCCCTAAACATGAGAAAAACGAACAATTAACAAAGTTTTTACGGATGAAAACGTTGACTAGATACTTAAATGATTCGCATTTGATTTGCAAGTCTATATTCCATAAACATGAGAAAATGAACTACTAACGAAAAAATCCAACGCCATTATATAGAATTATAAAAATTTCATAAAGCACACCACTAGGTAAGTACTTTAAACTTCATCATTTAGATTTGTTAAGTCTAGAGAATAAAGATGATGAAGATTCAAAGTACACGAGTATTTGGATTCACGTATAAGCCATGTAACGGTCTGGAAAACAAGACTACACAAACTCTAATCACATAGCTGATAGCTGTGTAACTCTTGTTGCGGTTGAACACATAGCTGATAGATGATGATTTGTTGCGGCTGTACCATCAAACATCTTCAGTGTGATGGTGCTCCTGAGCTTATTCGTGGTTCTATGGCTCGTTTTCTTTCAGATTCTTGCATTGCTTATCGCATTTCGTGTCCTTATACTCCCCAACAGAATGGGGTTGCTGAGTGGAAAAACCGCCATCTTTACGAGGTAGCTCGAGCTTTATTGTTTCATACTCGGTTACCAAAGAAATTTTGGTATGATGCATATGCCACTACTGCCTTCCTTATTAACCGGTTACCATCACCAGTACTTCATCACTCATCTCCTTATGAGGTTCTATTTGGATCTCGTCCCGATTACTCTCTTCTTCTTACTTTTGGGTGTTTGTGTTATCTGTTTCTTGGTGATACTCGAGCGGATAAACTTTCACCCAAGTCTACTCCTTGTATCTTTTTTGGCTATGCTCCATCTCATCTCGGTTATCTTTGTTATGATCCTCATACGTCATGTACGTATACTTCTCGACATATTCGATTCCATGAGTCGATTTTTGACAGTCCAGTGAGTTCTACTACTCCCACAACTTCCTCAGATTCTATTTCATAATCATGTTCTATTTCATGTCAGCCGCGTCAGTTTCCTGATCATGTTCTATTTCATGTCTCTACTATTCCCACCACTGAGCCTTCCACATTTCGACAGGCTCAGCAGTACTCTATTTGGTGGGATGCGATGCGTGTTGAGATTGATGCTCTTCATGCCAATCAGACTTGGCGTGTAACGCCCTGCGTTTCGAAACTTTTATCTTTTGGCAAGTCCCGTCCCCGTAATACTTAATGATGCTTATTTGAGTCTTGATAATGTTAAACGATGTGAAACTTTGACTCTATGTGAAACTTTTACGCTATGTGATACTTGACTCTTGTGATACTTTGAATCTTGTGATACTTTGAAACTTGACTCTTGAAACTTGACACTTGTTCTTTGATACTTATTGAACGAGAAACTTGATACTTGGTTAAACAAGAAACTTGATACTTAGTGAACGAGAAACTTTGATCCTTTACTAAACGAGAGAGTTTGATACTTTGATACTTATTGAACGGGATACTAGCTTGAACGCAGACTTGAAACACGGAAACTTTTGTGTTAATTATATAAATATACCATGCAATGGTTACTCACAATAATACGCAACGCAATGCTTAATCTAACTCGCAAAACGAACCAAAGTCGGAAAACTAGCAAACAGGTCTCGGTTTTCCGAATGGACATCCGATCGGATGACCATCAGATCGGATGACCATTCGACCGAATAGCCATCCTACCCCTTGCACCTCTCCACCGACTTACCTGCCACTTTCACTTATAAATAGACCACTTGTGCTCTCATTCTCACCTTTCACTCTCTGCCATATGACTACACGCACTCTCAGTCATTTTAAGCAAGATTCAAGGCAAATCGTAAGTATTCTTCCCCGATTCTTGTACAACTTTCATCAATTATCACTTCTACACAATATTCTTCATCAAAATCACATGAACACTTAAACTTTTTCATGAAAATCAACTGATTTAGGTCTCTTGAAGGTGTTTTCCGCTCAGTTGTTTGTACAAACTGTTGAGGAGCATCATTAATCAAGAACGGCCCTAGATCTTAAGGATTTTCACAGTTTCTATACCAAATCTAAAGGAAACTTACACTTTTACACCAGATCTGATGAAGTTTCACCTGTTTCCAGCTCAGATCTGATGAACATCATGCTTTACACTTGATTTTCGAGCTTTTTCTTCAACCTTTGTACGAAACATGGGTGAAATCAGATTCAAACAGACTTTCGACTTGTTCCTTAGTCGAAAGCCGGTTAGAAGACTGAATTCCACTGGAAAACGGACTGATCGACGGTTCCAAACATGAAACACCAGCAGAAACAATTCGTTGGTTCGAGAAGGGGTGGTTCCCAGCCGACCGAACGAGCTGGGTTTGGTACGTTTCCGTTGTTTGGCGCGTCGTTACACCGTCTCCGTTAACCCCAAACTTGGAAAATTTCACAGAAACTACACTCACTGACCATCTGTCCGAATGGTCATCCGATCGGATGACCATTCACCCAGATGATCTGATTATCATGATATTTTTTGTTTTACAGGACACTATGATCACAACGTTTGAAATTTTAACAGTTCGCAAACTTAAACCACTGTTCGAATGGCCATCCGTTCGAATGGTCATCCGTCTGGATGACCATCCGATCCGATGGAGCCCATCTTTTCGAATGGTCATCCGTTGTGACATCTGTGCTTGTGATATCATTTTGCAGACTCTGAACAATACAATATTAATAAAACAATGTGTTTTGATCCCAATGTTTGTCATTTATGTTTGGTTTTGTGCCCGTGTTGATTTTTGATCGATTTCAAACTCTATATCGCTTTCTGGGAAGTTATACGCGAACTGGTGCGTAAATGCAATCAGTTTAACGCGACAAACACTCCGGAACATCATCATAAACTTAACATACCTTAAATGACCTTTACATAACTTAGAAATAAGTTTTAAAGGCTTTGGTATGGCAAAAACAAGTTTATTCGCTCTTAGGGACTATTTGCGTCAACTTGCAAAAGTCTGCCGTTTCGTAAGACAACGTACAGTCCGGAACTTGATCATAAGTTAAACATACCATATATAACCTAAACATGGCTTAGAAATAAGCTTTGATAGGTTCGGTGTGCGAAAACATGCTTACATGATCTTACAGGGACTAAAAGTGTCAAAAATGGCGTAAGTTTGCATTTTCGCGCATATCTTACGTTCTGGACACATCTGGACATCCAAAATTTTTGTACACACTAAAATGTTTTTATTTTAGTGATCGGCATGCAAAAATTCCACTCGTCGCTTAATTTGGATCGTTTTCGCGCTCGTTACGATTTCCGTCGTAATTAGTCGAACAACGCAACCGTACGACCAAACGAACCGACATCCGTGTGTTTTCCAAGCATATTTTGAGTCCCCTAAATTTTATTGACCTTATGGAGCCTTGAAAATGGCTTAACGGGTGTCAAAAGTGCCTGAAATGGACTCAAACAAGTGCAGGGGCCAAAGCTGTCAAAATGTGAAAGTTGCTGATCAGATGCAGGGGCCTTACGGACCGTAAGGAGTCCCTTGTGGACCGTAAGGGATGCCCAGCGACTAGAAAATTCATTTTTGCTGCTGTTTGATAATTTAGGGGCTGTTTTGGTAAATTCTTTGTGTGGTAACCAAGTTATCTCTTCTCCAAGGCATGCTAGCTGTCCCTAAACACATGTATGGCTAGGATTTAATGCTTAATGACCAAGCAAAACACTTGTAATGATCCTAGTGCATTACTACAACTATAAATAGCCATCCAAACTCCTTCATTCTTTGCTCATTCCTTCTTTCTCTCATTCACATCTGCTTTGGAGCTCTCTCTCAAGCATTTGGGACTTTGTCTTCTTGTTGAAAAGATAGCAAGGACCCTTAGTGAACTTCTTTCATTCTTTTTATTGCCTTTTTCCTTATGTAGTGCAGAAAGTCAAACGTTTGGCCAACAGCTTGACTTTCGGTTTTGACCATCGATTGGTCAAGTCAAAGTTCAATTGAACTTTGAAACGTGATTGTAATCACGATAGTTATAATCCTTCGTGATTATAACCGCTGATTACCACGTTAGCTAGTTGTAGTGTCGAGTCAAAGTTTCGGTCAAAATGCGTTTTAGCATGCATTTTGCCTCGGAACTACTTTAGGGTATCAAAACACTTTGTTTTGATACCAAATCAGTAGGTTGGACATGTTTTGACATGTCTAACTCGACACTATTAGTTTGTGCTTGTTTAGGGTCGTAAGGTAAGCGGTCTAAACAACCGCTTATACTTCCGAACCCGACCCGTTTGGTCGATCTTTAGGATCCGACCAAGCTTAGTTAGTGATCATAGTTGCATAGGGAATAACCACTGAGGTTATACCTTATGATCACATAGGATTGGTTAGTCATTTGCTAGTTAGCTTGTATGCCCATAGGAAATGACCAAAATACCCTTTTGAAGCTAAAATCCGTATTTTTATTATGTGAACATATTTTTGACTTGTAATCTGACTTAGTAACATGTTTAGGGATTATTGGGCATGTAAGACTTGGCATAGCATATAGTTAACCGTCCGATCATAGTTTTACGCTAATGACGCCTTATAGTAACTTATGTTACCATAATGTGTCGAAACGGGTCAAAAGCACTTAGGTAGGCTTTCCAATCAGAATGTTGGGACTATTAAATCATACCATATGAGTTCAATTACTCATTTGATTTATAGAACCTCATTCTATCCTATCTCCCGATTTAGGAGCCGATTTATTAACATAGTTACCTATACTAGGTGCCGGTTGATTCCGTGATACTTGGAAATTGGTCTTATTCTCAAGACTAATTAGCAACCCAAGTGAGTACATAGTTCCCCTCTTTTACCGTTTTCAAATATTTTGGGGTGATACACATGTACATACATGTTACTTTTGTGCATTTCATGTTTTTATGACATAAACATGTTAGTTTCACCTAGTACACTTATAGTACATGTTTTCCATTGTGTTTTGCTATGTATGTTAAGCATGCTAGCACATTGATTTGTTACACCTTTGTTGCATATGTTTACTTAGCATATGGAACACATTGTTTTACATGATATTTCTGCTATGTATGTTTACTGAGCATGCTAGCACATTGTTTTTACATGAACATTTCTACTAGGCATGTTTACTTAGCATTCCTAGTACATGGTTTTCACATGCTACATTGGGTATGACATTTGGTATGTTCAATCGGGACAATAATACATTCATTAACATTGATCACGCCGCTCGGACTTATGTAATGGTACCATAGGAATTGACAACTCCCGTTTCCGACTTCCTGGGTTTGTTTGGAAGTTGGGGATGACAGAATCCGACTACATAACTTTAAATGAACCTTTAATTCGTTTAAGGGTTTGTCGCCACAGTCTCAAGGCTTGAATGCATGTGATTAAAATTACTGCATAAATGTTTGTAATCATAAAGCATTGTTTTTATGCAAAGCATAACATTTGATTTAAACTTAGGTTTATTCAAAAACATGTTTTGTACATTTTCTATGGGGTTGAGTAACTTCTAGTTATTCACCATACATGACATTTAGTTTCCACATTAGACATCATTACATAGTTAAGTAGATGATTTCCTACTTGCTATGCATTTCATTTGGTTATACATGAAACATTTCACACATGACATTGTACATGGTTTACACATACACATTTGTAGGATCGTTTGCTGACTCGAACGAGTCGTTTAGAGGTTGTCTCTTGCGTTTCAGATGCGGAATAATAAGAAATGCAAGTAGAAGTAGCTTGTTCTTCCTCCTAACTGCTTGTTTTATTGATTTGAAACGTTTTACAGCTCGATCTTCACACCGGCAGAGCTTCGGCGTGGAATGCAGAATGAACGTTATGAGGTCCGCTCAAACAACCCCTATATATAGATGTTTAGGTCCGCTTATGTGTCACTATGCCATAAGAGCGGACCACAAAGTCCACATAAGCGGACCATGCTGACAAATGAGCGAACCTAGGATCTCATGACCCTATGAGCGGACCTAACTCATAAAACCTATACAGACTCCTGTTTTCTCGTATTTCGTGCCCTATGCTATACAATACGATGTAAGACCTGATCCTAGACACCTAGACGTAATCAACAGATGTAGTGCACCAACAGACTCCCCCTCAGATGTTGATGGAGTCGCCAATACACCCTGACTGCAAAACCGTGTCTTCACATCTTTAATCTAGATCAGTCTCTGGGCTTTCTCTTCTTTCAATCTTCAGACTCCCCCTCTCGATTTACTGGCATTCTTTTGTTCTTCAGTAACATCTTCAGGATCGTTGTCTGATCTTCACAGGCTTTCAGAATCGAATAACCTGGCTCTAACAGAGGTCTTCAGGAATCGAAATCTGGCTTCCTGCACAATCTTAACCCAGAAATAAATTTTCTAATTTTATCACATATCAAATACCTGTGCACCAACACATGACTCCCTCTCATAAACACCAATTAACATATAACTATGCACCAACACAAACTTTCTCTCAACTATCTATGATGAACCACTTGAAGTAGGTTAGATTAACGAAAACAGTTAGATTTACACAAACACTCCCCCTCAAATTCTGCTCATTATGTTTAGCACTCGGAATTTTGAAAATCAGCTATTCAACATCAGTTGTCGAAAATCTTTTTGACTTTTTCAAAAAATTTAACTAAAACACACAAAAATCTTTTTGGATTTTCTGAGAGATGTTACCTGATACTGCTTGTAAACAAAAACATACAGAAATGAAATATTTACAAACAATATTTTTGTGAGTTCATGCGAGAGGATCATATCAGATTCTGAGACCAATCACTAACACCGTTAGGCTTGATTACATTTTAAGTTCTAAACAATTTACCTAGATTGTCAGTATGTTTGTCCTCTTAAATTCTCACACAGACTTCAATCGATTTGAGATACGATATTAATGTTTTAAGGACTTAAACTCAATTGTGTATCACTCCACTTGAATATACTCCCGTATCCAGATCCCAAATATTCAGTCTTACAGGTGAGTATACCACAGCTGATATCTGTAAAGGGTTAGTTGCGAAACCGTGAGAGCTCAGGTCAGAACTTCCGTTCAGCAGAGAGATGACGGCTCGACTTTTGGTGGGTCCCCTTTAGAGGATCTTTTAAATTTCAACAGCAGCGACTATCAATTTTATTGTTTCATCAGCATGCTGAGGGCGAAGCTTATGTTTCAAAGCTTTAGCAGAAAGCATTATCCGGGGACTAGGTCAGAACTTCCATTCAGCAGAAGTCCCGGGATAATACCCAGATATCACTGAGTATAAAGACCTAGTATCTCAGAATACGGGACCTTTCAAACAAGATTTCGGGGGTTACCCATATATTCAAGAATAGTTACCCACGAATCAAGCAAGTTTGAATTTAGGTTTATATCTCGTTTCAATTTACTAAATGTGTGAAAATCTACTGACACATCCACAGTAAGATTGTTTATCACATTTTAACTTTACATTTCTTTAGCGTGCTGTGATAGTCCACTGATGTACTATCATTTCCTCTTTTTCACAACGAAACTCATTTTTGATTTTTATCATGTTTTTGGCTTTTTCAAATTTTCAAATGTTTTTGTATTTTCTAAAATTTCCTTACTCCCCCTAAAATGCAAACACATTTCAAAGAAAATTTGAAAACTTCTAGACTCTTGACCCACTAGAAACATGAAAAGTAAAACACACTGTACAGAAACTTGACAACTGATATCGAATCACATCAAATCGCCATTCACTAGGCATAAACAATCGGAACTCCCCCTTTCAACAAACCATTTTCTCATTTAGATCTCAAAACACTCAAGTTTGTTTTAATCGAAATGATTTTTCCGGAAAATGAGTTTGTGTTTACCACTTTTTAAATTTACCATTTATGAAGCATGGGGATATGGTTCATCATTTTGTTTATCAATCTTATATGAATAGTAAATCAAGTACAACTTAATGTCCCTGATTTACCATTTGCAGTTCAGAATCACTGTACCACTTGTAAATGTAACCTCTTCAATGTATAACTACAAATACCACTTATAGATCAAAAAATACCCCTTGTAGGTTTTACTGTAGGAATGAAACATCTACAGAAACCTCTTTACCACTTGTCGAATTATTCAGAAAGATGCCAATTCCTGCTTCTCAATTACCAACCTGGAAGCTCCGGCGTAGTCCTTTCACCTGCAAAAAATATACAAATACTCTTCAAAATCTTTTCAAAACAAATTTCTTCAAACACTAGAAAGATGCCGATTCCTGATCCACGATATAAACTTGGGATCTCCGGCATAGTCCTTCGACTATCATGGAAAACAAACTTCCATCCAAGTCTTTTCAGACTTGATGGATGTCAACTCTTGCGCAGTGGGGTTGTATGTTGCCTTTTTAGTTGCGTAAAAGTCTTTAACCCCCTTCGCTTTCCCACTTAACATTTTCCCAAAAATCTTTTTAACATTCCCGTTGAATGTTTTCTCGACATCAAAATCTTTTTTCTCATTGTAAAACTGATTTGAAATCTCAGTTTTTCCAACTTTCTTTTTAACTTCCTCAAATTTCAGTGATGGAAACTCCTCATCATTCACTAAAATCTTCTTCTCAACCTGTGGCTCTTCTGGCTTTGTGGAACCAGATTCATCACCGACATTCACCTCATCTTTCTTTGCAACCCACACCTGGTTGTCTTTTCCTTTCTTCTCATACCTATTCTTTGAACACTCACCAACCTCAAATTTTGAATTCTCAAAAACTCTAAGTTTTTCAGTCGGTGGTTCAACATCAACAACTTTCTCTTTCATTTTCTGAGAAACTCCCTGTTTTGTTTTGACATTCTTTGTACAATTCCATGCAATGTGACCGACTTCATTGCATCTGTAACAGGTTCGAGTCTCTCTTTGATAACACACATCAGATCCATTTCTCCTCCTCTCAGCAAGAAACTCCTGATTTGACTGTCTCCAGAACGGTTTCTTCTGTTCCTCCTCAGCACTTCCTCCTGACACAAATCCAATTTTTGTTTTAGAATTTTTCATATTTTTATCATTTTCTGGTAGAATGAAACCAAGACCTTTCTTTTTGTAGCTACGATTCTGGTTAGGTTTCTTTTGAAAATCAGGACCAGAATTGTTGCCCTTTTTCTTATTTAAACGTTGTTGAACTCTAGAAGTATATTTTTTAGGTTTTTCAAAACTTTTAATTCTGGAATATTAATTTCTATTAGTTTGAAAGTTTTGTTTATTAGTTCCGTTTTAATACTCATTATTGGGAACTCTTTATTATAATATAATTTGTCAGAACCATTCAAAGTGTAAACGACTTCGAATGTTTCATCATTCAAATCTGCCTTTGATAATAAAAATTCTTTACTATAGGACCGTTTGACCGACGAATTTTCCCTGTTGACTGACTTTGACTTTCCAGACCCAGATTTCGACTCAGACTCCTCATCAGTATCCAACACCTGATCGACCACCTTTTTGATTAATTCAGACTCATGATCAGTATCGGACGAGGTATATGTGACATCAATGTTATCTGGTAAAACGTCAGTTGTGTCGGTTTTAAGCTTAATATTGACTGCTTTTTCCAATTGCTCCTCATTTGGTCTCCTAGGAGAATAACCATCCCAAATCGGAGGCGGACATTTGTTATAACTAACAGTCGATTTCTTACCACAGTCTTTCTTTTCTTTCAGCTTCTCATCTTTAAAAGCTTCCATACCTGCAACAGTTGGGTAAATACGGTCAATGAGATAATCAGAACTAGAATAACTTTGCAGTAAACATCTAATTCTCTCATTTTCTATCTTTTCTGTCTCCAACTCTTGCTTCCACTTAGCACTCTCTTCGATGTAGAAATTTATTGCCTTCTGCTTTGTCATCATGACAGCATTCATCATCGTCAGTGTTTGTTCTCTCTCTGAGTTTGTCTTTTGGAGACCAGTTACTGTTTTGTTCAAAACATCGTAAGATTCTTTCACATAGTTGAGATTGAACAGTAACTGCTCCTTCTTCTTCTCATACTCAGCAATAATGTCGTCTTTTGCAGCACATTCTTTGCATGCTTCTAAACACTTATCGCAAGGCTTGACGACTTCAACAATCTTCTCAACTTCAATTGTTTTAACAACCTCAATCACCTTTTCTTCTTCTTTCTCAACCTCGGTAATCTTCTCAGCAACACCTTCAACATTTTGAACATCACCTTCAGATTCCTTCTGTTGCTCTTTAGCAGCTCTTTTCTCTTTTAGTTTCTCTATTCGATCTGCAAAATAGAAATGAAAACTTTCAGGAGAAAGATGAAATTTAGCAACATTTATATGTTTCTCTTCCTCATCATCACTGCTACTGTGATCCGGTGATTGATCAAATTTTACAGATTTATCAGAATCATCATCTGATTCACTAGAATCAGACGGTGTTTTATCAAAAACAACTGCTTTTTCTGAAACACTCTCATTCTTTACATCTTCATTTGAACTCTGTAAACTTTCATCTGAACCTTCTGAAATTTCTCCAGATCTCTCTGAAAGTTTATCAGTACTATCTGAACCTTCATTAGATGACACAGACTTGTCATCTTCACCCTTCACTATCTCTCCAATAGATTTTATCCAAGTAGCAAACAAATCTGGCTCTCGGACGATCTTAGCAATGAAGGCTTTGAATTCCCCTTCTCATCCACAAACATATCCCAGCTGAAACCTTCTGGTAGTTTCTCATCATCTTGATCGATAATGCGTGCTGCTGTGGCTTCAGATGATATGTAATTACTCCAGCTGAAATCTACCAAACATGCTCTCTTGGAATCTTCAATCTTTCTCCCGTGAGCTGTCTGTGGTTCTTGGGATTGACCGACTTGCTGATAGATAGCTTTGCGGTAGTAGTCATCTTTTCCGAATGGATTCTGTGCTCCGCTAGCTTCTCTTCCTTTGCACTCCCGTTTGAAATGGCCTTTCTCCCTGCATCGAAAACAAGTAACTTTAGATTTATCAAAACCTAAAGTTGATACATGAGCATCTAGAAAGTCATTTATCCCGGTAATGGTTTTGAATTTCTCAGCTCGTCGAAGAACACTGGCAAGACACCATTTAATATCCATGAGTTCCATCTCTTCGGCATCTATCTGATCGTAATCCTCTTTGGTAAGCATAGGATTTCCGATCCGACCAGCAACAAGACCTTCATAGGATAACAGAACAGAACCCAGTAGTGCCATATGATCTTTCGCAGTGTCTTCAGAGAAGCTTTGACCTTCTGGAAGGTTGAGAGCTATGTTGCATTGAATCACATATCCATTTCCGGTCTTTGTACCCTGAGACTGAAAGCTTGTGTTTGTCTCTTTTGGATTCACACTCGGAAACGATGAAAGCCCGCTGCTACTCTTGTTTGAACCCTGATCAGCTTTTTCAGATGAATCACCAGCACTGAACGCAGTTTGAATCTTCGGACTTCTTTCAGACTCAGTGACTGGAACACTACCCCGGTAGTACATCTTTACATCCTGTTGACCACTCGGACTATTCATTCTTGCGATCTTCTGCTGCTCAAGATCCTGACTTTCAATTTTCTCAATGAACTGTGAAATAGTCAGCCCGTCATACACACCATTATTCTTTAAAATCATCAAATACATTCCCCACTCTTTCTGAGGTAACGCATCCGCCAACTTATCTACCCATTCTTCACGACCTTTCTCAACTCCCAGCATTGATAGCGATCGCACCAAGTGACAGTATCTCTCGATTAGTTTCTTAGTATCCTCTCCCGGCAAACTACTAAACAAATCAAATTCTTTCTTTAACAATGCTTTCTTGCTTTTGATCATATTTTCGCTTCCCTCGAATTTTACCCTAAGAGCATCCCATATCGACTTGGCAGTTTTGTCGTGCTGTAGCAGAATGAATATATCTTCTTTAATTGCCTGCTGTAACAAACTGATCATCATTTTCTCAGCTCTATACATCGCTCGTTCTTGATCAGTAAATTCAGATATCTCTTTGATGACTTGCAAATCTGTTCGAGGCAATGTGTACTTCTTCAATATGCATTCCCACGATCTGAGATGATTTACCTGAACCCAGTTTTCAAACCGATCCTTCCATCCATAATACTCCTCAATGCTCATCAATCTAGGGGGCTTTTGAGTCGTTCCCGTCTCGTTTTCTAAATTCATTGCTTGAGCAATTGCGGCTGGAGTAGTCGATGATGCAAACGCGTTGTAGAACTCGGAATCCATGTTGACTTAGCACGTTTTCCAAGGTATATGACAGAAAAGCGAACCAGGAAGATCCAAATAAGAGAATTAGATGATCACAAAGGCGAACTGTATTTTTGAGCGAACCAGACTTGGTCTTTGGAGCGGACCAACACACAAGTGAACCAGAAAATTACTTTGGAGCGGACCTAAAAACTTCCTTGGAGCGAACCAGTGTTGACAGATAAGCGGATCTGTCTTGATTTTGGAGCGGACCTGTTTTTGGAGCGAACCAGAAACAAAATTGTACAATCGAGCGAACCAAACCACTAATCTGGAGCGAACCAGACTCAAAATTGTATCAATAAGCGAACCAACCACGACCAGAAAAGCGGACCTATTCAACGTATGTACGAGTGGATCACTTTTCGAACTTGATTTGACCCATTTTTAGGCTGTGTTTTGACCTGAAAGTTTCAAGGGTTTGTCTTTGATCAATTTTGTACAATCTGTGAGCTTTTGAATGAAATTTGACCGTGAAATCTCTTCGAAATAAGAAAAGAAGGTGTAGAAGTGAGAAGAAACGATGAAAAACAGCTACAATCTGCAGAAAACCTCCTCCCAAGCTCTGATACCACTTGTAGGATCGTTTGCTGACCCGAACGAGTCGTTCAGAGGTTGTCTCTTGCGTTTCAGATGCGGAATAATAAGAAATGCAAGTAGAAGTAGCTTGTTCTTCCTCCTAACTGCTTGTTTTATTGATTTGAAACGTTTTACAGCTCGATCTTCACACCGGCAGAGCTTCGGCGTGGAATACAGAATGAACGTTATGAGGTCCGCTCAAACAACCCCTATATATAGATGTTTAGGTCCGCTTATGTGTCACTATGCCATAAGAGCGGACCACAAAGTCCACATAAGCGGACCATGCTGACAAATGAGCGAACCTAGGATCTCATGACCCTATGAGCGGACCTAACTCATAAAACTTATACAGACTCCTGTTTTCTCGTATTTCGTGCCCTATGCTATACAATACGATGTAAGACCTGATCCTAGACACCTAGACGTAATCAACAGATGTAGAGCACCAACAACATTTTTGACATAGAACAAGACATTTTGGTTGGTTAATGTTAAGTGACTTATGTAACGGGGCTATATGTTATATGATAAAAGCATGGTGGATACGCCGCTGGTACTTCCTATATATAAGTGCTTTTATTGTATAATACATTGTTGCGTTATATGAATCACTTGGGCAAGACATGAAACATTTTATACAAGAACATGACATTGTTTTACAAAGTACACATTTTGTCCAAATTCATTTTCACTTGGTTATTCATTTAACCATGCATTATCATTTCATCATCATTTGATTTTCATTGATTTTCACATGGTTTTACAAAGGAAAACATTTTACAAGACTCATGACTACATTTTATCAAACACTTCTTTCAAATACAAGTCATGAATCTGCATAAACAAAACCTATGTATCTCACAGGCATTTTTATGCTGACGTACCTATTTTTACATGTGTTTCAGGTGCTAATGCATAAGGGTGTTTGTGCTTCACTTAGGCGGACTCAGGCCTTAGTGACTTAAAAGACAGTTATTATGTAGTTTATTTGAACTCAAGACAATGTAACTTTAATTTTAATAATACAAAACTTTATTTGCCATGGTTGTTGAAACAATAATTCTGTCGCTACTCACCTCCCCGGCGTTTCCGCCGCGGCTTTCGTTGTTTTACCACGGCCGGGGAGTGACATCCGTCCGGATGACCATCCGCTCAGGTATTATATCAGACACTTTACTCGATTTTCGCACCGTTCGACAATCTGTTCTCGACCGAGTCAGCACTTAGAGGACTTATGCTCTGTTCCCCGCACGCAGGCTGATCCCACGCTCCCTTCGATCCAACCTTAGCAGTGTTTGGTTTAAGCACCCACTGTGAGTATACTCGATCCCTTTTCGTTTTAAAAAACTTTTGGGATGCAACATGTATTCTATATCAAGACACTTGACACTTGATCTGATTATCATGATATTTTTTGTTTTACAAGACACTATGATCACAACGTTTGAAATTTTAACAGTTCGCAAACTTACTGTTCGAATGGCCATCCGTTCGAATGGTCATCCGTCCGAATGACCATCCGATCGGATGGAGTCCATCTGTTCGAATGGTCATCCGAACGGATGACCATCCGTCCGGATGACCATCCGCTCAGGTATTCTATCAGACACTTTTACTCGATTTTCGCACCGTTCGACACTCTGTTCTCGACCGGCTCAGCACTAAGAGGACTTATGCTCTGTTCCCCGCACGCAGGCTGATCCAGCGCTCCCTTCGATCCAACCTTAGCAGTGTTTGGTTTAAGCACCCACTGTGAGTATACTCGATCCCTTTTCGTTTTAAAAAACTTTTGGGATGCAACATGTATTCTATATCAAGACACTTGACACTTGAAACTTATTTGAAACATACTCTATCCATTTAAACATGAAACATGAAACTTAATACTTGAGACTTTTATGCTATGTGAACGTTTAATCCTTGTGTATAGTTCCGCCTTAAAATGGTAGCACTATAGGAGTAATGCACCTCCCCGTTAGTCTTTGGGTATTGTTAGGATGAGACATTTAACCTCCCGTTAGTCTTTGGGAAAGGCATTTAACGCATTAGAAACTTGGGCTGTCACTTGGACTGCGTAAACTAGCATGGTGAAACTTATTATATGTTTACATGATGGATATGAATTTTTGTAAAACTATTATGCTACGTATTCAAACTTGTATTCTCGCCAACATTTTTGTTGATAGTATTTTAATACATGTTGTAGGTTGATAGTAGTGGGGATTCAAGAAAAATAAGCTAGGATGATGCTTAGAAACTCATCTAGCTAAATCAGACAGTTTTGAACGATATTTGAATCATGATGTATTTTGATGATTTATGTGGTTGTGGATCGTTTAACTTTTAGACAATTTCATGAAACTTGATTTAATTTATGTTGAAACCATTAGCGTTGTGGAATTTCTTGAGCAATCTGATTCGCTTAGTGCCGCGCCCCGATGTTTCCACCATCGGTTGGGGTGTGACAGATTGGTATTAGAGCCATAACTATAGGGAATTAGGAAAAGTATGAATGCTTTGCCTAGTCTATAGTTCTAGGAACTTGACTCTTATTTGTTTAAGACTTATGCATTCTACCGTACATGCTTTCTAGCAACACTTCCTCATAAACTTACATGCCTTTCCTAAGGCTAACACAATACACACTTGGATTCTTTGAAAACACTCTCAATACAACTCATCAAAGCCGGGGTGATTCCCGCCTTTGGATGGCGACTTTCGTTTAGCAGTGTTTGTATTTTCGCACGAAATTTACCCTCAAGTCAGGAGTGACATCCAAACCTTGAAGGGAAATTTCCATACCATAATCTAGTAGGTCTTATCTTTTGATAAGTACCGACACTATTGGGGTACGATGTTGTCAAGATAGAGGTGAAACTCGCATCTTGATAACTAGTCCCACTCTTTGATTTTCAGTCTCGCCAAAGTCTCGAAACTTCCAATCAATTGGGGACGTGTAATGACTGAAAGGACAGATGTCGTAGGCCTAACATTGATGACGTATTTATCTAAGTAAGCTGTAACGCCCCGCGTTTTCATAACCTTCCTAATTTAGAAAGCGAGTTTTGAAAATCCTTTTTTTAGAAACTTGTCCCTTCCGAAAAAGTTAATCGTCGAAAATCATTTTTTTTTCTTTTATTAATTCATCATAAATAAGGTTATTTACCCATTTTTTAACTTAATTAAATTAATTAGCTTTACTATTTAAAAGTTACTTTTATAATAAAGTAAGTTAGTCTCGTTAAATTTTAAAGTTAGTAAGCTAACCTAGTTAGTTTAAACTATAAGATAGGTTCCTTTAAAAAAAAAAAAGATAACATGACTTGAGTTATAATTAAAGTCAAGGGTTATTGGAGTAAATATCTAAAACCTTAAATACAGGGACTGTTGGTGTAACCTTTTGAAAGTTTAAATAAAACAAAAAAAAAGAAAAAAAGAAAAAATCTGATGACCGCAGGGATCGAAACCTGGGTCACCAACTTCAACAAACACAGACATAACCGGCCGGCTGCGGCCTCCACATCAAACAAATCCCGGACCTTAAATCACTTAAGCACTCCTTGAGATCAAACAGACAGCCCATACAAGCTGTGGCGGCCCGCGACCCGGCCTAGCCCACTCGTATGTGGCCCGCGATGAAGCCCAGCGTGCATAAACATTTAATCAGACCTGTTTAGGCGCGATTTTTGGTGTTTTTATTGATTTAAAACACGTTTTAACATTAATTACCTCACCAAACAACTACCTAACACTTCCTTATATAAACCAAGCCTAACCCAAGCATTTTACACTTTACAAATCATTCCAAACTCCCTCAAATTCGTCTCCAAACAGCTGCCAATCTGAATTTCGAGTAGAATCACCTTCCTTCACTAAAACTAGCATAACTTCTTCGTTTCTTGTCCGTTTTAGCTCATTCTTTTTTCTATGTGCTTGGATTTTCCTTAGCTTCAATTCCATGGGTGATTCATAGCAAATAAGTCCCTGGAACTCTGGCGAAAAGGCTCCAAAGTTCACTGTTTTCATTAATCTTTACTAATCCTTGTTTAAGCTTGAGTCTAACTCACTCAAACCCACGTCCTTATGCCTATAACCACTTCTATGGTTAGTTAAGCTTAAAAACGGGGCTGAGACATACAAAATCAGAGGTTAATCCTCAAATACTTTCTGTTTTATTTAGGGTTTTTAACCCACAAGTCATGTTCAAGCTTCAAGCTTGATGAAGGTGTGATTATGGACCAACTTGGGTTGTCCAACATAGAATCCCCATATTAGTTGATGATTTCTCTTAGTATAGTTGTTTCTTATTCTTGTATTGATATTAGTTCATGACCCTCCTTGTATGTTTTCACATCAAGAGTAGTGGTGAACCATAAGAGGTACCTAAATGGAAGCTTGTTCTTCCTACCTCCTACATGAATTCTATGACACAATAGAGGTACCTAAATGAAGATTTATCTTCTACCTCATGCTTGACTAATGGAATAAATAATACATATAATACTTATATATATATATATATATATATATATATATATATATATACACTATTCGAACCCTTGATGATGGACTTGTGTTCATTCGTCAAGATATTAGAATAACATCATCTAGGACATAAGACTTGTTACGATTCTAATCATTATATTACTCATGAAAACATTAACCCTTGAGGTTTCATAGTGTCAAGAACAAGTACTTGGTGTTAAAGGATAATTACTTTCGAATACCTATATTCTTGTGTTTTAACTTCCTAAATCCCTACACGAACAACCTTCTAACCTCATCAACTTCGTCACATTGGATAATCAGAAAGCATATGCAAATTTTGTGAGTATACTCGTAACCCCTTTTTATGCTTACCACTTTTTGGGGTGTAACATGTTTAACTATTGAACTACACTTAAACTTATTCTTTATGCAATACATGAAAACAATCCTTATACATGAATACAATGTTATGATACTTGATACTTACGTGGACCATACTTATGTGATATGTTTTAGTCATTAGCTTTCACGAGCCTCCATTCGACATGTATAGCGCTATAGGAGTAACGCACCGCCCGTAGACTAGTGGTCATGTTGAATTATATCATTTTGCATAAAAAGAGGTTTGACTAGAAATATTGCATGCCATGTTAGGTTGATCTTGTATAAACTAAGTTGCCATGTGGATTCGTTTTTAAACTTTTATACTTATACTTATTCTTAAACTTGTATACTTGCCTTTGCTTTTGCATTGAATTGTATTTTGAACATGTTACAGGTTGATGATTGATGATGCTAAGAAATGGATTAACAAAGATGCCTAAATACTCACTTAGATGTTTAGGTTTAAAGTGTTGTATCAATTTTGTTATGTTATGTTGAACAATGTTGTTATTTGAATTTCTTGTAATGTTTTGACAATTTATTTATGAAATGAAATCGGTTGAATTAAATATTGTCACAATTAGTGTTATGAAGTCTCTTACAATCTTGAACAATTCCCACTCCGATGATTCCGCCATTGGTTGGGGTGTGACATAAGCCAAGGCACGCTACCTTGATTCGAAAGGGGTTCAATTTACTTTCGTTAGTCAACATTTATCTACCCGAAACAATCCTATGTTTTGTGAGCCCATCTTTTGTGATTATCTCGATTTTACATGTGGTTTTATGCTTGATACTTTGTTCGTTTCGAAACTTTTATACGAATCGCACGTACCTCCGCAATCTAAAACATTAATAATAATCTCTCAGGATCGAACTAAATTTACGATGCTTTATTCATTGCATTATACTACGTGGGAGCCTTGATTAAACTATGGGAAACATAATTGAACGTTCTGCTATGTGAAACAACTCAATCAAACTATGTGAAACATGTTGAACGTATTATGCTATTAAACAGTGTGAAACTTGTTGAATGTTTTGTGATATGTGAAACAACTTGAGTTTTTATGCAATCATGTGAAACTTTATGCTCTGTTATGAAATTGTGAAACTATGTTATTGAACGAAACATTATGATCGAGTCTCACCCGATCCTTATTCTGACTCTTTAGATGTCGTCAAGTCGTCTCTCCAACCCACACAAGAGATCAAAGGCCAACACTTAGAAAAAGATGATGTCTTTTATGGCCGACCAGATTGCACACATTGTCCCCAAGATTGTCACTGAAATCCAGGGATCAAACACTCCTCCCTCCTCTATTAACTCTAAAGCAGACAAACCAAAGCCTGTGAGCTTCAACTACAAACACTTTGTCTCTTGCAACCCTAAGCCTTTCACGGGCAGCGATGGGGTGACTGCAATGCTGGAGTGGTTCGACAGCATCGAGGTTACCTTCATCAACATTGAATTCCCTGAGCATCTAAAGATAAGGAGTGCAACTGGTGTGTTTCAAGGAAGAGCTCTAGAATGGTGGACTAACGAGAGAAACATCCGCTCCAACGATGAAGCTTATGCCTTACCTTGGGCCGAGGTTAGGGAACTGATGATGCTTGAATTCTACCCTCCGCATGAGTAGCAGAAACTTGAGGATGAATTTTGGCATCTGAAGCAAGTTGGAGATGACAATCTGGCTTACACTACTCGTTTTAAGCAACTCAGCATCATTGTACCACACTTGGTGTCCACTCCTAAACGCATGATCACCAAGTACATTTATGGTTACCTCCTGCTATGCGTGACGCTACTGAAGCAGCTCAACTCAGCTCTATTGAAGAGGTTTACCGTCTTGCTGCAAGTTTGAACAACAACCACGTTCGTGAAAAACAGTCTGGAAACTCTACTCCCTCGAAACCTGCTAACCAGGTTACCCAGCAGCCAGGTGGCAGCAAGAACAAGAAACGAAAGTATCAAGGTTCGGGCTGCAATGCAATTGTCCCTGCTGCAATTGCAAACCTTACGGGTAATGCTATTGTGCCTATTGCTGCTAACCCTCCTGCTCCATAGAACATCAAGAAGTCGTACACTGGGATTCATCCCAAGTGTGCTACTTGCAATTATCACCACCCGGCCAACTCGGCTTGCCATTTGTGTACGAACTGTAATCGCTATGGTCACACCACTCTTTACTGTCGTCAAGCCAATCAGGCTCAACAAGCCCCACCAGCTCAGCCAGCTCAGCAGAATCCCAGACCAAAAAACAACGTGAAGGCATGCTACAAGTGTGGGGACACCACTCATCTCCGTCCCCAATGTCCCCAGCTGAACCAAGAGCAACAGCAAGCCGCTCTAGGATGAGCGTTCAACATCAAAGCAAATCAGGCTCGTAACAACAATGATGTCGTTAATGGTACGTTTCTCGTTAATAATCTTTACGCTTTGATACTATTTGACACTGGTGCCGACAGAAGCTTTGTGTCCGTAGAATTTGAATCTTTGTTAAACTGTGCACACTCTAAACTACCTAAGTCGTTCTCGGTTGAGATTGCCGATGGTAAGTCTATTCTAGTTGATTCTATCCTCCGTGATTGTTCCCTGACTTTTAACGATCACGTTTTTACTATGGACCTCATACCCATGCAATTGGGTTGCTTTGATATCATAGTAGGCATGGACTGGTTGCGTAAGAACCATGCTGAAATCGCTTGTCACGAGAAGTACGTTCGTTTACCTCTCCCGTCTGGTGATACTTCGCACGTCTATGGAGACCGACCTTCTAGAGGACTGAAGTTGATGTCATGCACTCAAGCGAACAAATGCTTACGTAAACAGTACTTTGCCTTCTTGGCCCACATAGTGGAACAAAAGGGCAAGGGAAAGAGCGTAAGTGATGTTCCAGTAGTGTGCAATTTCCCCGATGTCTTTCCTAAAGATCTTCCTGGTCTTCCTCCTCCTTGACCTGTTGATTTTCGTATTGACCTTATACCTGGTTCGACTCCTCTTGCCAAAGCTCCGTATCGACTTACACCCTCTGAGATGCAAGAATTATCTAGCCAATTACAAGAACTGCTCGGCAAAGGCTTTATACGTCCAAGTACCCCTCCTTGGGGTGCTCCTATGCTATTCGTCAAGAAGAAAGATGGTTCATTTCGCATGTGTATTGACTACCGTGAACTTAACAAACTCACCGTCAAGAATCGTTATCCTCTCCCTCGTATCGATGATCTATTTGACCAACTATAAGGCGCAAGTTGTTTCTCTAAAATCGACCTTTGATCTGGTTATCATCAACTCCGTGTTCTCGAAGAAGATATCCCCAAAACCACATTTTGCACCCGTTATGGGCACTACGATTCGTGGTTATGCCTTTTGGTTTGACCAATGCACCTGCTGTGTTCATGGATCTTATGAATCGTGTTTGTAAACCTTATTTGGATCATTTTGTGACAGTCTTTATTGATGATATTCTTATTTATTCGAAAACTCAAGTTGATCATGAACGACATTTGCAACTCATGTTAGAACTTCTACGTGGTGAACGCTTATACGCAAAGTTTTCTAAGTGTGAATTTTGGATTAATGAAGTACAATTTCTTGGGCACGTTGTTAACAGGCAAGGAATTCATGTTGACCCTTCCAAAATCGAAGTAGTGAAGAACTGGAGTATGCCTAAATCTGCATCTGAGATTCGTTCCTTCTTAGGATTGGCGGGTTATTACCGTCGATTCATCTCGGACTTTTCAAAGATCGCCGTTCCTCTTACTTCATTGACTCAGAAAGAGAAACCTTTTGCTTGGGTTCCCGAGCAAGAGGAATCCTTTCAAACTCTTAAGAATCTGTTTTGTAACACTCCTGTACTTGCTCTCCCTGATGGGAATGATGATTTCGTGGTGTAGTGTGATCAATGTTGTAGAAGGCGCTAGGCGCTAGTCGGGCGGTGAGGTACCGCCTAGGGATTAATAGGGATTAATCGGGATTAATCGGATTGGACTTTTTAAGTATAATTTTACAAATTTATATATATATATATATATATGTAGATAACTTTATACTTTTTATTAATAAATTTACAAGTTTAGGAGATTACTTTATGCTTTTTATTAATAAATTTAAAAGTTTAGGAACTATATGTAAACTAGTGAAAGATAGAGGGGGTTAAATGTTAAAATACCTAAACTTAAATGTTAAGATAGGTTTATAACTAAAATTTGGGTTTTAAACCATGGGCCAGGTTTCAAAAATTGGGTTTTTTGGGTCAAACTTTTACCAACTTTGACCGATTTTGACCACAACCGATTTTTACCGATTTTGACCTATTTTTGCCAATTTTGTCCGACTTTTACCGACTTTGACCGATTTTGACCATAACTGATTTTTTTGACCGACTAGCTTAAATTTAGGCAGTAACCCACCGACTAGCGCCTAGGCGCCGATTAATCGGCCGCCTAGGCCGATTTCTGCAACATTGAGTGTGATGCCTTGAACCGTGGCCTGGGCTGTGTGCTCATGTAGCGGGACAAGGTTATCGCTTATGTCTCCTGACAGCTCAAAGTACATGAAAAGAACTATACTACTCACGATTTAGAGCTTGGCACAGTTGTTTTTACATTAAAGATCTAGTGACACTACCTGTATGGTACTAAGTGTGTAGTTTTCACTGACCATAAGAGCCTGCAGCACATCTTTAACCAGAAGGAACTGAATATGCGTCAGGGACGATGGGTAGAATTGCTTAACGACTATGACTGCGAGATTCGCTACCATCCTGGCAAGGCGAATGTCGTAGCCGACGCTCTTAGTTGTAAGACTCATGCTAGTAGCATCCGCTGTTCTCAGATCGCTAGCGATCTTCATGCTTGTATTAGTGAAGCACAGTACTCGTCAGCCAACGAAGGTAGTCTTAGCGTTGAAATAGGAGGTGCTTCTACCGATCAACTTGAAACAAAGTCTGATGGACTTCAATGCTATCTCAATCGCATCTGGGTGCCAGATCGCGACAATCTTCATGAGCTCATTATGAATGATGCTCATAAATCCCGATACTCTATTCATCCAGGTGTTGATAAGATGTACCATGACTTGCATATGACTTATTGGTGGGCTGGTATGAAGAAGGATATCGTCGCGTACGTCTCGAAGTGTCTTACTTGCTCAAAGGTCAAAGCCAAACATCAACGTCCTTCAGGTCTTCTTGAACAACCTAAAATCCCTATTTGGAAATGGGATAGCATCGCTATGGACTTTATAACTAAACTGCCTCGTACACCTGCCGATAATGATAATATATGGGTAATCATTGACCGTTTGACCAAATCAGCCCACTTTCTTCCTATTCGTGAAGATTTCAAAGTGGAGAAACTTGCTCGAATCTACACTGATGAAATCATATGTCCTCATGGTATACCCATTGACATTATCTCTGACCGTGATGGTCGTTTTACTTCACGTCTTTGGCAAACTTTTCAGTCCGCTATGGGTTCTCACTTGAATCTCAGTACAGCCTTTCATCCTCAAACGGATGGACAGACTGAATGCACTATTCAAACCCTAGAGGATATGTTCCGTTCTTGTGTCATCGACTTTGGTGGTAATTGGGATGTACATTTACCATTTATTGAGTTCTCGTACAACAATAGCTACCATTCCAGTATTCAGATGGCTCCTTTCGAAGCTTTATATGGTCGCAAGTGCCGATCTCCTCTCAGTTGGCATGAGCTTGGTGACAAGCAACTTACTGCCCTGAGATCATTCAAGAGACGACGGATAAGATTCTTCAAATCCACGACAACTTGATCAAGGCTAGGAGCAGACAAAAGAGCTATGCTGACAAAAGGCGTAAGCCTCTGGAATTCAATGTTGGATGTCACACCCCGGCCGCGTATAACATGCAACCGCGGCGGAAACGCCGGGGAGTGTTGTGAACAGAATTAATTGTTATACAACCATGGAAATTAAAGTTACATTTTGTTTATTGACAAGAGTGTTCCGTTGTTTCAAAACAGGAAAATACAAAGTTTATAACATGATTAAACTAGTCTAGCTTCGTTTTTAGTCTCTAAGGCACAGGTCCGCCCTAGTGTCATGATCATCATCCTATGGAATAGCTCCTGAAAACACATGTGAAAGTAGGTACGTCAGCATAAAAATGCCTGTGAGATACATAGTTTTTGTGAAAATGGGATTCATGACTTGTGTTTAAAGAATGTTTAATAACAGTCAGTCATGAACCTTGTAATTTGTCTTGCTTTGTAAACCATTTGAAAAACGATAACATCAAAGGATATGTATAAATAAGTGCAAGGTTAAATGAATAACCAAGTAAAATGAGTTGAATAAGATAAGTTGTTTGTGAAAATAATGTCTTGTACTGAATATGTTACTTATGTAAAATGTAATGTGTCTAAACTGAAATGACTTAGATAACGCCACGATATGTAATATTATACAAACATTTATATATAGGAAGTACCAGCGGCGTATCCACCATGTTTGTATCATATTACACACGCCACGTTACTTAAATCATTTACCCAAACCAATCCACCATGTAAATTGTTCATGTGTAAATCAAATGTCAAGGGTTATTGTGTAAACCATGTCAAATGTTTATGTTCAAATGTAAACCACCAAATGTGTATGTCAATGTCAACGTGTTTATGTTCAATGTAAATCATGTAATGTGCATCCCAAAATGTATCATGTATGGTAAGCGAAATGTATCAACTTAAACCATTTGTAAAATGCACAAAACAAGTCGTTGAAGTAACACGTGGTTTAAATCAACGTGATGTTCTGTGGAAAAATGCATGCTCTATTGATATTAACATTTATGCGGTATTGTAAACTATGCATACATCCAAACCTTGAGACTGCAGCGATAAACCCTTAAACAAATTAAAGGTTTATCTAAGTTATGTATATCGAATTCGGTCATTCCTTCCAGTCCTATCAAACCCAGGACTTCAGGAATGGGAGTTGTCAATTCCTATGGTACCACTACCTACTAACGAACGGCGTGATTAATGTTAATGAATGTATTGTCCCATGTTAAACAAACCAAATGTCATAACAAAATGAAGGCATGTGATGTAAACAATTGTACTAAGTATGCTAAGTAAACATACTAAGCAGAAATGTTATGTAAATCAATGTGTCCATATGCTCAGTAAACATATGCAACAGAAATGTTCATGTAAATCAGTGTGTCCATATGCTGAGTAAACATATGCAACAGAAATGTTCATGTAAATCGATGTGCCCATATGCTGAGTAAGCATATGCAGCAAAAATGTTATGTAAATCAATGTACTAAGTACTCACACAATGGGCATACATAGCATAAAATGTAGTGAAATCATGTACTATAATGTACTAATGAGCATAGCAGATATACGATGTGAAAACATGGAAAGCATGAAAGTAACAGATAGGCACATGTGTCTCACCCCAAAACAGTTTAGAAAACAGTAAAAGAGGGGTTCAATGTACTCACCTGAGATTGCTTTGAGTTCCTTGTAAAATAACCAGATAATGCTAAAGATCACGGAATATCAACGGCACCTAATAGGTAGCTTATGTTAATATACCGGACCAAATCGGAAGGATCGGACAGTACGCGGGTTCGAAAACCAAATGAGTATGGAGACTCGTGTAATATGGTTTAACAAAGCCGACATACTAAAATGAAACTTAACCTAAGTGCTTACGGTCCATCACGACCCGTTGAGGTAGCTTATGCCACCCTAACGCGTCATTCGCGTAGAACGCGTATGGAACGCCTAACATTGCGACCACATGTTTGGTCGGATCCTAAAGATCGACCAAATGGGTCGGGTTCGAAAGTATAAGCGATGGTTTAGATCGCTTATCTTACGACCCTATATAAGCACTATACTAAACGTGACGAGCTAAGCATGTTAGAACATGCTTAACTAAGTTTAGAAAACAGGTTTGACATCAAAACAAACGGCTTTGATGCCCACGAGTAGTTTGGTTACAAAATATGCAAGAATGCACATTTTGGCTGAAACTACGACTCGCCACTGAGCCTAGATAACGTGGTGATCAGTAGGTATGGTCACTATGGACCATAACCATCGTGATCACGCTCACGTTATGAAGTTCCATGAACTTCGCATCGACCATAAGCTGGTCAATGCAGAAAGTCAACAAAACGTTGACTTTCGGACTCGAAAAGCGAATAAAAGAGCGAAAGAAGACTTACGGAAGGTCCCCGAGTGCTAATCTAGATCAAATAGCTCAGGTATGAAACAATGGTTCCAACTTAGAGCCTTAAGATCAGATTTTGTGGGTTTTTACACTAAAGGGGGGGGTATTTATAGGAAAAGTGGAACCGTTAGGATCGTTTATCGAATATCGTGCCGCGATCTCGAGCGTACACTTGTCAAATTCTTGTGGTAAGTCAGAAATTGCCCCTTGGCTCTTGATTAGGTGAAAGGGCATTGCCTCTTGATCGAACGAAAGGCCAACTGCATTAAATAGATACATTGAATCTGTCTGACAGTCTCACGCGCCCCGCGTAAGGATTTGGTAAATCCTTACGCGCCCCGCCTAAGGTTCCCAGATCAGAATTTACAATTTTGGTCCCTGCACTTCAGAAACACGTATTTTGGCCCATTTTTGGCACGTTTAAGCCCCGTTAACCTCATTTCAAGGCTCTAAGATGAAGTTAAAGTGTAGGGGACATGAAATATGCTCAAAAATATTCCGGATGTCGGTTCGTTTGGCCGTACGATTGCGATGTTCGCTTAATTACGACGGAATGGGCATAAGCGCGTAAGACGATCCAAATGACGCGACGAATGGATTTTTCTCATGCCAAACACTAAGGCATAATATAAGGATGCTTACATAAATTTTTGGATGTCCGGATGTATTCAGAACGTAAGTTATGCGCGAAAGTGCAAACTTATGCACTTTTTGACACTTTTAGTCCCTGAATGATCCAAAAGTTTGTTTTAGCATACCAAACCTCTCAAAGCCTATTTCTAAGCTATGTAAAGGATCTTTATGGTATTTTTAACTTATGGACATGTTCCGGAATATTCGTTACAGTTCAAATTGGCATACTTTCGCAGTTTGTCAAGTTTAGTCCCTGTAAGCGAATTAACTTGTTTTTGCTATACCAAAGCCTTCAAAACTTGTTTCTAAGTTATGTAAAGGTTATTTAAGGTATGTTGAGTATATGTTGATGTTCCGGAGTATTTGTCGCATTAAACTGAGTACGTTTACGCACCAGTTTGCGTATAATTCTCTAGAAAGCGATGTAGAGTTTGAATTTGAACAAAAGTCAAAACATGAAAAATGAAAAACACAACCAAACAAACATTGGGATCAAATAACATTATTTTATTGATAATTGAACTGTTCACAATGATTACAAGCACAAATGTTACATTGGAGATCACTTTCTACTCAAAGTATCTCCTTAGAAAGGAGTTATACGCTTTGGTAAAAAGGGGAAGCTTGCCCCTCGCTATGTGGGTCCTTTCAGGATACTCGAAAGGATTGGCAAGGTGGCTTACCAACTCGATTTGCCACAAGTGCTTAGCAATGTACATCCAACGTTCCACGTATCTAATCTTCGGAAGTGCTTAGCAGACGAGGAACTTCAGGTTCCCATCGAAGACTTACAAATAAACGAGACTCTTCATTTTGTGGAGAAACCGGTCGAAATCATGGATCGAGGTACCAAGCGGCTTAGGCGCAGCAAAATTTCCATAGCTAAGGTACGATGGGAAGGAAAGCGTGGCGCCGAATTCACTTGGGGGCTCGAGAGTGAAATGAAAACCAAGTATCCACAGCTCTTCGATCAGTCTTCCTCTTAGATTTCCGGGACGAAATCTCCTAAAGGAGGGGAGACTGTAATGCCCTGCGTTTCGAAACTTTTATCTTTTGCCAAGTCTCATCCCCGTAATACTTAATGATGCTTATTTGAGTCTTAATAATGTTAAACTATGTGAAACTTTGACTCTATGTGAAACTTTTACGCTTTGTGATACTTGACTCTTGTGATACTTTGAATCTTGTGATACTTTGAAACTGACTCTTGAGACTTGACACTTGTTAAACTTCGATACTTATTGAACGAGAAACTTGATACTTGGTTAAACAAGAAACTTGATAGTCAACGAGAAACTTTGATCCTTTACTAAACGAGAGACTTTGATACTTGATACTTATTGAACGGGATACTAGCTTGAATGCAGACTTGAAACACGGAAACTTTTGTGTTAATTATATAATTATACCATGCAATGGTTACTCACAATAAATCGTAACGCAACGCATAATCTAACTCGCAAAACGAACCAAAGTCAGAAAACTAGCAAACGGGTCTCGGCTGTCCGAATGGACATCCGATCGGATGGCCATTCGACCGAATAGCCATCCGACCCCTTGCACCTATCCACCGACTTACCTGTCACTTTCACCTATAAAGAGACCACTTGTGCTCTCATTCTCACCTTTCACTATCTGCCATCCGACCACACGCATTCTCAGTCATTTTAAGCAAGATTCAACGCAAATCGTAAGTATTCTTCCCCGATTCTTGTACAACTTTCATCAATTATCACTTCTACACAATATTCTTCATCAAAATCACACGAACACTTCAACTTTTTCATGAAAATCAACTGATTTAGGTCTCTTGAAGGTGTTTTCCACTCAGTTGTTTGTATAAACTGTTGAGGAGCATCATTTAATCAAGAACGTCCCTAGATCTTAAGGATTTTCATAGTTTTTATACCAAATCTAAAGGAAACTTATAATTTTACACCAGATCTGATGAAGTTTAACCTGTTTCAGGCTCAGATCTGATGAACATCATGCTTTACACTTGATTTTCGAGCTTTTTCTTCAACCCTTGTACAAAACATGGGTGAAATCAGATTCAAACAGACTTTCGACTCGTGCCTTAGTTGAAAGCCGGTTAGAAGACTGAATCCCACCGGAAAACAGACTGATCGATAGGTCCAAACATGAAACACCACCAGAAACAGTTCATCGGTTCGAGAAGGGGTAGTTCCTAGCCGACCGAACGAGCTGGGTTTGGTACGTTTCCGTTGTTTGGCACATCGTTACACTGTCTCGTTAACTCAAAACTTGGAAAAATTCACAGAAACTACACTCACTGACCATCTTTCCGAATGGTCATCCGATCGGATGACCATTTGCCATCGGATGACCATTCGGCCAGATGATCTAATTATCATGGTACTTGTTTGTTTTACAGGACACTATGATCACAACGTTTGAAACTTTAACAGTTCACAAACTTAAACCACTGTTCGAATGGCCATCCGTTCGAATGGTCATCCGTCCAGATGACCATCCAATCGGATGGAGTCCATCTGTTCGAATGGTCATCCGTTCCGGATGACCATCCGCTCAGGTATTCTATCAGACACGTTTACTCAATTTTCGCACCGTTCGACACTCTGTTCTCGACCGGGTCAGCACTTAGAAGACTTATGCTCTGTTCCCCGCACACATGCTGATCCATTGCTCCCTTCGATCCAACCTTAGCAGTGTTTGGTTTAAGCACCCACTGTGAGTTTACTCGATCCTTTTTCGTTTTAAACACTTTTAGGATGCAACATGTATTCTATAAAAAGACACTTGACACTTGAAACTTGAAACTTATTTGAAACATACTCTATCCATTTAAACATGAAACTTGAGACTTTTATGCTATGTGAACGTTTAATCCTTGTGTATAGTTCCACCTTAACAATGGTAGCGCTATAGGGGTAATGCACCTCCCCGTTAGTCTTTGGGGTATTGTTAGGATGAGACATTTAACCTCCCGTTAGTCTTTGGGAAAGGCATTTAACGCATTGGAAACTTAGGCTATCACTTGGACTGCGTAAACTAGCATGATGAAACTTATTATATATTTACATGATGGATATGAGTTTTTGTAAAACTATTATGCTACGTATTCAAGCTTGTATGCTCGCCAACATTTTTGGTGATAGTATTTTAATACATGTTGCAGGTTGATAGTAGCGGGGATTCAAGAAAAACAAGCTAGGATGATGCTTAGAAACTCATCTAGTTAAATTAGACAGTTTTGAATGATATTTGAATCATGAGGTATTTTGATTATTTATGTGGTTGTGGATCGTTTAACTTTTAGACAATTTCATGAAACTTGATTCAATTTATGTTGAAACTATTAGTGTTGTGGAATCTCTTGAGCAATCTGATTCGCTTAGTGCCGCGCCCCGATGTTTCCGCCATCGGTTGGGGTGTGACATGGCGTCTGGTTCAGGCTCCCACTAACTCTAACATTGTTGGTTGTAAGTGGGTTTACATGATTAAACATAATCCTGATGGATCGGTGAGTCGTTATAAAGCCCGGCATGTTGCCAATGGCTTTCGTCAGACTGAGGGTATTGACTACACTGAGACTTTTAGACATGTGGTCAAACCTACTACTATTCGTCTAGTTCTTTCAGTCGCTTTCTCTCGAGGATGGTCTATTCGTCAGGTTGATGTCAACAATGCGTTCTTACATGGGGACCTCTTTGAGACTGTGTATATGACCTAGCCCCCAGGCTTTGTTGACTCGTCTATACCACATCATGTTTGTCGTCTGCAGAAGGCTCTTTATGGCCTAAAGCAGGCTCCTAAAGCGTGCTTGCTGATGGTTTTCCAAGCTCTCCACCGCTCTGCTTGCTGATGGTTTTACCCAGTGTCTTTCAGATGTATCTCTTTTTGTTTAAAGTCGGGATTCGATACTCTATTATGTATTGATCTATGTTAATGACATCATTATTACTGGGAGCTCTTCTGATTTTGTTACTTGCTTGATTGGGCGCTTACATGCTCAGTTTGCGCTCAAGGATTTGGGACAATTGTTATATTTCCTGGGTATTCAGGACACGTTTTCTGAGGATGTTTTACACTTGTCTTAGCAGCTCTACTTACTTGATTTACTACAACACACTAGTCTTGTTGATTGTCGACCATTATCTACTCCTCTCTTTTCCGGTAGACAGCTTTCTCGACATACTGGTGATCCTTTATCTGATCCTACTATGTATCGGAGCACTGTTGGTGCATTACAGTATCTTGTATTGACACGACCAGAGATTGCTTATGCGGTCAGTAAGGTGTCATGGTTTCTTCAGACACCTACTGATCGACATTGGGTCGCTGTTAAGCGGATTTTGCGATATCTTAAGGGTACCATTTCTCATGGTTTATGTATACGTCGGTCTACTTGTGTTGATTTACATGCTTATAGTGATGCTGACTGGGCTGGATGTCCCGATGATCGATGTTCTACCACAGGTTATTGTGTTTTCTTGGGCCCAACCTTATCAGTTGGAGTTCCAAGAAACAGCATACGATTGCTGCGTCGAGTACAGAGGCTGAGTACTGAGCGCTTGCTCATACGGCTGCTGAGTTACGATGGATTACATATATTATTACATGAGTTACATATCACGATGACTTGTCCACCATCTCGTTGGTGTGACAATATTGGAGCTACATATCTTGCAGTCAACCCGGTGTTTCATCAGCGCACCAAACATGTTCGGTATGTTTCCACTACACTTCAGATTGCAGATATTTTGACCAAAGCATTGTCTAGTGTTCTGTTTGACAGTCTGCGGTCCAAGCTTCACGTGGATGCTCCTCGTTTAGCTTGAGGGGGCATATTAGAGTATATAGAGTTAGTTACATGTGAGTTAGTTAGTTACATGAGAGTTAGTTAGTTACATGAGAGTTAGTTACAGTCTTGTAGGGGAAGGTTCATTGAGGAACACTAAAAAAATGGGGAACAGCGGGGAACCAACTCAAACGAACTCCGATTGGACTCATTCCAACGGCGTTGGAACCGGCTCGTCAAACCCTAACTAGGATCTCTTAACCCTAAACCCTACATCCTAACTCCTAAACTCTAAACCCTAAAGCTAAAAAATAAGGCTAAAACCTAAGCTAAACCGTGAAATCTAAACTATAAACCCTAAAAGCTAAACCCTAAAGGCTAAACCTAAAGCTAAACCCTGAAGCTAAACCCTAAACCCTAAAGCTAAACCCTAAACCCTAAAGCTAAACCCTAAAAGCCAAACCCTAATATATTTAGGGTTTAGGGGTTATGATTTAGGGTTTAGGGTTAAGAGATCATAGTTAGGGTTCGACGAGCCGGTTCCAACGCCGTTGGAATGAGTCCAATCGGAGTTCGTTTGAGTCGGTTCCCCACTGTTTCCCACTTTTTTAGTGTTCCCCAATAAACCTCACACCAGTCTTGTGTGTATATATATATATATATATATATATATATGTTTTATTGTCATGCTCTCAGTTTATAGTTTTTCAGTCTAGTGATTTGGTTGAGCTCATTTACCTTTGTTAGAAAGAAATCGAGGCCTAACTTATAGAAGGGACGTAATCAATTTGAATATTACTTACGAGTCAAAGATAAGGTCATCACTCGCGAAGTATAAAAGGGGCGGGGAGGGGCGCCCGACCCCCCAAACTTTTCGCTCAGTAGTGTTATATATGTAGTTTTCGAATAGAAATTTTTGGGTATATACGTTTTCGACCCCCGGTTTTATAGAATTTTTTTTGGTATATACGTTTTCGACCCCTCGTCATTCGGATCAAACTTCGCCACCGAAGGTCATTGTCTTTTTATGCATCAAATAAAGGATTGAGTTTCAACAATCCATGATTTACGCTTCATTGCTTACAGCTCATATTAATTCAAACTTTTGTTATTATGAATTAGTTTTTGTTTACTCGCATTGAGCATATAACTAAGGCTGAGTGGTGTGGAATAAAAACTTCATGTGCCATATCTGCAACACGTTAGCGTTACGTAGGTAATGGACTTTAACTAACCCACACACTCACTAACATTAGCATTGGTGTTGAGGGTGCTATTTGTATGATGTGGCTAGGGGCATGACTCCACACCCACATGCTTTAGGCATGATGACACTTTTCATTTGCTAATTTACTTTTGCTTTGAGAGTTAATACCATTTCGATTCTTATAAACCGACTATTTGGTATGTTTCCAAGAGTTTGAGTTGGTGTTTTTAATAAACTGGCTATTTGCTATAGTTGATAGTGAATAAACTTAGTATCTACTATTATTGTTATATATATATATAATATAACAACTCATTAGCTACAATTAACTTATTATTATTATATATATCATATAACAACTCATTTGCTACAATTAAATTTTTGATTTTTTGTTTTGACAAGAAATGGTTTATGTTTTTTGAATTTTGCCACCAATCTCACTTGTATATAACAATTCAAGTTCTCTTAGCTAAACTCATTTTTAGTTGATAGTTTCCATTTACACTCCTTTGGTTAATCTTGCCCTTTTTTGTTAACTAATTTACACAACAATCATCGAAGTTTAATAAGATCATCATTTTGAGTTTTTAACAAGTTTATGTTACGTGGGTTATTTTTATTTACGTTTCGACGAAAATTTTTGTGAAGTTGTTTTTAAATCGACCTACTATTTTAAACATATTTAAACCGTTTGTTTTTTAAACCACCTTACGCTCATCTCTAAATACACAATGCTTAAACCGACCCGCTGTAATGTGCGACCGTCATGTTTATCTGTATAGACGTTTTGGTGTAAATTTTGTTCAACTAACTTGGCTTTCGTATACAATGGTGTAACCTTTCCGTGACATTCGAATATACCGTCGCAACGTGGTTTTTGTATCGTCACGTTTGCAATTTGATTTTTTATCTATGTTTCGAACCTGTCGCGAAGGGTGGGTGATATCCCACTATTTATATATATACAAAGTACTTCATTGTCATGAGTACTTGAGTTACAGTTTTATCTTTTCAATTTGAGAGGGGCAATTTACAATTTCATCTTGAGAAGAGCATTTATGCAAGTGTAAAGAACTTTACAAAAGAAAGTATATAGGAAATCCATTGAAATTTGTTAGTAAAAGAAAACTACTGGTTCATCATAATATATTAGTGCGCGTAAAACATGTGTTTACAATTTTTAAAGAGATATCACAATTGTAAGCTATGAGTGTCGAAATTGTATGAGCACCATGACTAATCGAAATATATATATATATATATATATATATATATATATATATATATATATATATATATATATATATATATATAGGGGATGGATCATGAAAAAACTAGTTTAAATGAGAAAACCAAAAAACTAACTAAAAAAACCAAAAAAACATACCAATTTTTTTTAATTTTTATAAAAAATCGGAGGTTTTTATACATGGAAAAAATTTTTCAAAAAAATAAAAAATAAAAAAAAAGTTTTTTGTTGTATTGCACATGTGCACTATTACGGATATAGTGCACATGTGTAGTACACATACAATCACATATAATGCACATGTGCAGTACAACAATTTTTTTTTTTGAATTTTTTTTATATATAAAAAGTAGCGATTTTTTATAAAAAATTGTAAAAAAAAAATTGGTATGTTTTTTTGGCTTTTTTTTAGGTTTTTTTTAGTTAGTTTTCTAGTTTTCTCATTTAGATTTAGTTTTCTCATGATCCTCTCCCTATATATATAGGCATATCATGATTTTACTTTTTTGTGTTTTCTCTTTCGGTTGATATAGAGAATATCGAAACCATAAAAAACGAACCGATGATCGAATTCCCGCCAAAACGTGGGGGAATCCTACTAGTTTGAAGGAATTTATGATGCACTATTCAGTTGATATAGCGAATATCGATACCATAAAAAACGGATTGATACCAATTGAATTCCCGTCATAATGCGCGCGCGGTGGGGGGGGGGTTTACTAGTTTGCAAGAATTTATGATACACTATTCACGACTGCTTGAGTTTGTGATTCTAATTGGTTCTAAGGGTGGACGGTGTGTTCACTCCCCAATCTATTCCATCCGCTACCATAAGTCAGTCATATTGTAACACTTCATACCCTTCCAACACTTGTTCACGGGTTGAAGGGGCTTGCGGCAATGTTCTCGCTCAACCCCACACTTCCAAAGTTGGATTACTATTTGGCTTCTCTCATTACATTTAAACTCATTACAATAACTATATCATATTAGCTCTTTTTTCACTCTAGACTAACTAAACCTCAATATATTACAAATTTAGGATATTAATGATGATCTACATCTATACAACCACGGTTTGAGATCGAGTAATGCTCAAATTTCGGGTGCAAACATGATAGGTGCAATGTTTCTTATTTGGGTCTTCGTATTGGAGCTAATACGATGAGAGTTTTGGGTTGGCAAGTTAATTTTGATCGTTCCTTTCAAAGCTTTCGAAATAGAAAGCTAATTAACATGCTCCCCATGAGGGGAGGTCTATGCTTAATTCTTTTGTTCTAGACTATATTGGTATCTATTGTCTTAATATTCCTTTTATAGTTAAAAAGAAATTAGAAGTTATGTGATCAAAAATTTTCTAGGGATAGTGATAAATGGCGTGGATTAAATGGAAGTTGGTGTTAGTAGAAATATATAATGGAGGCTTGGTCATTGGTAGTTTTGAAGGTTTTAATTTTGCTCTCCTTAATAAATGGTGTGGAGGTTCATTAATAATTGAGATGAGGTGTAGGTTAGAGTCATAATATATATTCCTAGGGAAAATCAGGCTATGCTTGAGGATTCTAGGTTTCCTTTGAAAAGTGGTGTGTTGAAGAGAATTGCCACATCATGTTATAAATTTAATGAAAAATGTATTATTCTTTTTCATTCTTTAAAGAAGGACTTGGTAATGGTGCTTTGATGTGCTCAAAATTACACATCTTTGTTGCATGATGTTATCCCTATTTTAGGTATATTTATTGGAGATTTCACGAAATTTAAGACATGACCATGTTTTCATGATGACATGATCATGTCCAAAAAGGAAGCCTTTTCGCACATCAGAACATACATTTTTCATGGACATGATCATGTTTTCAAAAAGGCATAACCATGTTCCCCGTTTATTTCTAGAATCAACCTTAAATCCAATCCATGAATGTATTTTTGCTCCTAGGAGATTAAAGAGGCAATGAATGAAGAGGTCGGATCTTGTTTTCCTCAAACACAACCATGGCTTTTCTACAACATGACCATGTTTGTGTTTCTTGATAAAAACCAAACGTCAGACACATTTGAAGGGGAGGCCCCTGTTGTTTTCACCCACCATCCTAAACTCCAAAATTGAGTATTCCATCTATTTTCAAGCATCAATATGGCTTCCAACATCAAGAAGTTCATCATTTATCAACCATCCTACTACCTTGTTTGCTTATTGTTTGAAATTTCTTAGATCTTAACCATGAATTTTGGTACTTTAGCAAGCATGTTTGTAGTTCTTGTAAGCCATATGGGCTAAACATTGAAGCTTTTGTTATTGTAATGATTGGGAAGAAATTATGATGACAATTTTATGTTAATCTTCATGATAATGTTCTAATATTGTTCTTGAACTATGTTAGCATGCTTAAAGTTAGAAATCAGGAATGTTTGATTATTGTTTGCTCATGATATGTTGGAAAACCCATGTGTGGAAGATGATTGTTGAATCTTGTTACTAGTTGGTAGGATTCAAGGCATGAAACTAGGAATGGTAATTGTTAGCATGAAATGGATGAATATTTGAGCATGTGTATGTAACACCCTAACACGCTTTAACTGAAAAGACGCAGCGGAAAATACGTACCATAAAATTTCTTTCATTATGAATGTCTTAACATACTTGAAGTTCATTCTTAAGGTGACACCTTTACAATGAGTACAACAATCGAACCCATTTACAAAATAAAAACATAAACTATGTTTACTAAATTAGCTATCCAAGCATTCCCGTACAATCTAACTTGTGACTCGGTCTTCGATCTCCACGCCTCAGTAATCCTTCGGGACTCGTACAACCTACACTTACCATACAATTTCAAACGTTAGTACACATTATGAATATAACAATAATCATACACTTTCACTTTCGATTCCGTAATCCTTTGCATTTAGGCATTTCCGTCTGAGTATCCACTCCCTTGTGAGACTTCAACATTCTACCTGCATTATTCTACATTCTCAAGATACACTGTCATTAACGTCAATACTCAATCGTATTGAAGACATACGAGCATACGAACTTACCTACTGGCATACAGATGTACATACACACTTGCATGCATACATAAAACGAATCATAACTACTCATGTGTATACCCTCACTCACACGTACATATGCTTACATAAATACATAAATACATTCATCCATACCTATTAACTCGTACATACCACTTACCTAATTCCCCATGAATTACTGCCGTATCATAAATACAAACCTTCGTATTCATACTCACTCTTATCCCTGCTTATTTATTTGTTAAACGTATTGGAATAAAGTTAAATCTTTACATGCATATCCAATACTTAGTTCATTGCCCCGCATACTCGCTCCCACATTCCTACCTTACTCTCCCATCATAAACGCAATTTAAGTGTCATTTGGGTATGTTTCGGGTCTTAAGAAGGAGTTCCATACTCACCCGTAACTTAAATAACCGTTTGGTAGGGTTGAGGAACATTATAAATGCCTAACGAGGCTTGGAATGGGTTCACGGGGTCCGAAATCGAAGGAAAAACAAGGAACTTCATAAACTACACATTTGCATCAGCCCTCCACCGTAAGCTACGGTGGCTACCGTAGCTTACGTTGGCCCCCAAAACCCTACGGCAGCTTTAAACTGCCTTACGGCAGAAATAAGGATCCAGCTCCCACCATAGCTTACGGTGGCCCGTAAGCTACGGTGGTGCCCAGATCAGCACCCCATTTTCACACTAAAATTCGCATAACTTGCTCGTTTTGCATCCGTTTCACTTGAAACTTGTTCCTATACATCCGTAAAACAATTCCTTACGTATTAGCCTAAGAACCCTTGCCCGGGTCCTTAATCATTACATATTTTATTACCAATTCCTCACTCATACTTATTTATTCGACCCGTTTGGTCCCACAACTATCTTCGACTATCTAGATCATTACTTATCTTAATACCTTCTTTTATTGTATATCATACATAATTTCCCTTCCTTCAAAAACAATAAAATTTCTTATGTATACTACGAAGTGAGTCGGGAGTCACTTACCTTAAGCGTTAGTGTTCATGATTGCTTCCTCGCCTCCGCTTGACCCGTTAGTCTTCCATTCTTTGGTCCATGCTAGTGAAAACTCCTACCCATTCATACCATCATATTCAAAACATTGTTATTACATATATTTATCAACACTAGCATTCAATTACAACCCAAACGGTTGCTTGACTTTCGTTAAATAACTATTAGCATGCATAAGACTCACATTAGCAATTTTACTTATTCTAATCCATGCTAATTTCATTCACCATCATGTATAGCACATTAAATAATCTAACTTGTATCCCGTGATCTCTCTACCCTTGTAAGTGCACCCAAAGACCTAATCGTGCTATTCATACATTGTTGACTTTCAGAAAGTCAACCATCTTACTTACATACTTTTATCATATGATCATATACTCATCTAAACCTAGTCGACCATACCAATGATACCATTTACATTTCATAATCATGGTGTAGGACACACACACACATACATAAGTACATGATCAACAAATTACATATATGCACACGTATCGTCAATTCAACACATACTAACATATTCATGATACTATAATTGATAACCATATTCAAAGCTAGAATTTGACATAACCTCGACATTGTTCTTTACTAGTAAGTCCACAAACTAACCATTTAGTGCATATCCATATCCAAAATCACCATTTAGTCACTAGTCCAACACATGATATGCACCTCATCATTCAAGCATAGAGTGCAACTCCTAATGCATAATTCAACCCAAATCATACCATCAACTATCTCATCTTACTAAATCCTTCTTCAATATATCTTCTCATGTTTAATTATCATCAATCATGTTATTATCAAACTCTACACATGTTCATCCATTATTTAACGTTTAATTTCACATGCTAGGTTATACTAGGCATTTCATCAAACACTTGGTGTGCGTACACCTTTTAGTGCACAATGTACAACTACTTTATGCATATTCTTCTAATCTCATACACAGTTCATCCAATCCTCTTACTAATTAGTATTTATTATTCATACATAACATCAAGAATATCAACACCATATTTCTTTCAATTCATTTAACAAGAATTTATCATATCCATATAGTACAATCAACATGCAACAAGAATTAGACATGGATGATGATTCAACTCATCATTCTCACCATAACTAATGGGTTTCACCTTTAAACATCAAATTAACCTAAATAATGCATAACCCATGTTCTATATTATGATTCCAACATATCCTCATGCTTACTTTCATTCCAATTCCCGATTTACAACATAACCCACTTCGTGGATAATCACCAAACTAGAATTTAAGACATACCTTATGATCCCCTCGTATAGGTGATCACAAATTCGTGTTCGGTTCTGAATTTGAGCTTCGTTTACCCTTCCAATTTGATGGATTAGATGAAGTTAGGGTTTTGGCTTCATGAAAGCTCCTGCTCTCTCTAGAACACACGATCGTGTGTGTGTGTTTGTGAGTGACATTTTTTTTATTAATTCAACTTTCAATTTAACCCACTTTAGCCCCTCAAGTTGTCATTAATTATAAATGGGCATAACTTTCATTCCTTTAATTGTTTTTGCCATTTTGTTAACTTGGTTAAATAACCTAGTCATTCATTTCTTGATGTACCATACGAGAACGTTTAACGATTATAAACATTCGGATTTTGGGGTGTTACAGTGTATGTAATCTAGCACTTAGATTTGGTAAGATCATGATAGTATTAACGTGGATTCTAAAGTATGATAAATTGTGTAAGATTGATGATTTAGGCCAAAATTGTTATCTAGCATTATCATGCTCATGGGCCATATCTAGAGCAACATTAGGATGCTATCTAATTAAAAGCAATTTTAGGTTACTAGTATGTTTTTCATATTAATTTTCCTTAGATTGACGAGTTAGGAGTTTTGACAAACGAGTAATTCTTGTTTAAAGATTAGTATTAACTTTACAAAAGAACATAAAAAGAGTGATTTCTAGGTGATTAGAGTGTTTTGTCATTTTAGTTTTCCAAAGAAATTAGAAAACTAGGTGACCTTGATTGGGACTTAGTTACTTGAGAGTTTGTGTCTCATTAGTGCTTCCCTTAGATCGTTACATGAACATTAGTGGATACTCAGTTTAGGTAACTTCTTGATAGATCCTGTTGAATTTCGTTAACTTAGTCTTTTTATTATTTGCATGATTATTTAGAAAACCAAATTGGCTTTAGAGTAACAAAAGTTAAGTATTGAGAAACCGCGTCCATGGATTGATATCAGGTTCTTGCCCCAAAATTATATTACTATTCGGCGGGTACACTTGCCTTTCGTGTGTGATTTAGTTATGGGGTAAAAACTATTTTTAAAACGAAATTTGTGTGAACAAATATCTTCATAAAATATATATTATTTACGCACATCATGCTTCTACAAATTTTGGAAAGATTGATGGAGGGGTAGTATATTTTTTGCTTCTAGATTTCCTAGAAGTTACAATATGGAGGCTCATAAAGGTTGTTTGCTAGCAATTGGTGTCGCAATGGGTCTTGGTTAAGTGAGTCGCATCATGAGTTGAGATGTGGGGTTGAGTTTTAGCAATTTTCTAATCTCGCGGAGTTGATATCTAATGTAATGCTACAGTATTCTACATATAAATGGGTGTGGCACTTTGATTCTTACTATTATTTTACGGTTAAAGCGAAGAAATATTGTATTGATATGATAATTCTTCTGTTGGCATCATGCATACAAGGTGAAATAAATTTATTTCTAGAAATTGTCTATCTACCGGGAAAAGTCTGGTAGATAAGGTATTGATATTCCTTCTTATTTATGTCCTATTTGTTCTTATGTTGAAACAATGGATAATATTTTTGAAGGTTTTTGGTGCTATGAGAACTTGGCAAGTAGTTAGAAGATGGTTAAATGTTGATTTCCAAGCTATTCGGAGTCAAATGTGTTAATTTATTGGTTTGATCAATTGTATCGATTAAATCCAAGTAAAAGTTGCTTGGGACTATTAAATATCGGGGTGGTGGATGCTCTGGAGGTTCCTAATGAAGTACTTTTGATTAAAAAAAAATTATCAGTTCAAAGAAAGAATATATTTTTGATTTCGTGGTTAATGTCTCTTTTTATGTGGGTATCTAAAAGGAAACTCAATACAAACGTTACTTGAGTCGAGTAGTTGCAAAATTTACACATGTTTTTGTAATTGTTTGAATTTTTTCCTTGTATCATCTCGTTAGTTGGATCATTTATATTATATTCGGCTATTTCCATAAAAAAGACACCAATCAGTCACACAACATGATCAAGGGATACGTGTAGACAAAAGTAAAAAATTGTTTAATATCAAAAACAAAATCTTAATGACTTACAAATCAAGTAGATATATCTTCAATAAGTTTTAAATGAACAATTCCACATGACTTAACAAAGAGACTTTCAACTTATTGAAATCATGAAAATATCCACCGAACCAAGAAAAAAAAATAGAAAAATATTATATTGGATTGTAAAGCAATAGGAAGAATCCACGTTAGATCTCTAGCATTGATGTGATATATTAACCAATTACACACTCACATTTTGCCATTTATTTATTGGCCCCTCATCTTTTAAAGATATTTTGCCAATATTATTTACGTGGACAGTTATTTTGATACCCTCCAGTGGATTATGAGATGCCCATTTCAAAACATTCTACTTTTTACATAAATCATTTTAACTTATATAAATGATCATTTTGTTGAAAGAAAAGTGTTCATGTGATGTTAAGATACAAATAATATTCCTTTCTAGTTGTTATATCAGTTATTAGACCGGTGAGGTTAATGACATACTTATGGGTTGCATCAGGAAATTACACTATTATGTTGTAAGACACATATTGATGGAAGCCGGTGACAACTAGTTCAAACCATGCAAGGACCCGATATAAAAGCCCTTCTCATGTCTTTATAGTTAATCATCTTTGACAATAATAGCTAGCCGAGCTACGATATTGTGCTAATCATATACTAAATATATTTTGACAGCATAATAGAAGGTGTGTTTTTACATCATAAGGTATAGCTTCAGTTTTAGCGACGACACATCATCGTGAAAGGGTTGCTCAATTTTTTTTTGGAACTCTATAACACCGAAATCTTGTCGCAATATCTTAGGCGGGATTCACAAAAAAAATTACGCCATAATGTAACTCTATTGCAACGGCGTTTCATCATGATATAACAAATATTTTTTCATGGTGTTTATATAAACTAAAAATAAAAAAAATGAAGTTTGCGTTAACCTTGTTAAGATGACGGGTCGTCGCGTTATAGTAACAAAAAAAATTGGGTGTTTGAATATACTAAAATCAAAACGTCTTCATTTGCGTTGGACCCGTTATCATGAAACAGGGTTAAGAATTACCTAAAACTAGACTCGGCTTTCTGTTTTCCTCTGTCTCTCTCACCTATATTCATTTTCCTTCCATCTCACCTCGGCAGGTTATGGACCAAAATGGAACAAGCTTGAGAGTTTTGATCAATATATTGATTTATCATTTGGAATCAACTTTGATTAATATTCCTCAAACTATGCATTCACAGCTAAAAATGATGGTCATGGTCCTGATAGTTTGTCGTTTGTCCTTGATGATCTGAAGCATATAGACCCAACTGACCTTAAAGAAATGGATATATTGCACCAAGTGGCACTATTAAGTCTTAGAGCAAAAAAAAAATTACAAAAGGACTAGTAAGACATATCTAGGGTTAAATAGGAGGTCAAAGGTGGGGTTAGATAAATCTAAAATGAAATGGTTCAAGTATAATAGATTAGGTCATTTTGCAAGAGAGGGCATGATTTAATCAAATAACTCTGCACCATTGATCACATGTCCTAACCAAGCACCTCAATCTAATATAAAACAGCAGTTTTATCAAAATATCCAAACTACCATGAGCCCAAGTGTACAAAACACTACCCATTTTGCACAAAGCATAAACCCTGTGCATGTGCATTAATGTTCAAACAACTCCTGCTCCTCAGGTTCAATATGTTCATGTGCCTGTTGCACAAGTTCAAGCACGACAAGTTGCTCCTGCTTCTGCATCTGCAGAGCCTAATAAACATAACTTTTTCACACAAGGCTATGTTGATTGGAGCAGCTTGCCAAAAAATTTAACTGATATTAATTTTGCATTCATGGCAAATGACGAACATGCAAATTTTTGTTTTATGGCAGCTGAATGTATCTCAGGATAGGAAGATCAAGAAAAGAAACCAATTATTGGTGAAAGTTATGCTGGGGAAACTGATGAGAGCTTGGAACAAACATTTGTTTGTAACAAAGGGCATGCATAAGGGATTGAAGAAACTATCCCAAAAGTTCCACTAAATGCATCAATGTTGATCTGATGCAAACTGCTGCTTCCAAGGTATCACCTCACATTCTCAGAGAGTTGTGTTCAGACAAATGCATCATAGCCTTTGAACACATTAAAGAGGTGAATGAGAACCTTAGGGAGAAGGTCTAAGTTAGTGAAATAGTTCTTGAAACATTAAAAACGGATTATAAAACAAGACTAACTGAAAAGGACCAGAAAATTAGCAGTCTCTTTCTAACCCAAAATAGGTTACAAATATGTGTTTCCATCCATCTGTTGACCAAAACTCAAACAGATGTACCAATCACTGTTTTATACATCCAAACTTCTGTTGATAACCAACAAAGGTTTCAAACAGACTTTTGCTAAACAGACCTTATAATCCATTACCAAAGGGTTTTCTCAAAGGGACCCAGTCTATGAACACAGTTTTGCACTAAAAAATAAAGGATTGTCACATCACCCAAAAGGTAACCGTTGTTGATGCATATGTCTAATGCCTACGTGTAAGTCTTGAGTATGTTTAGATTATAGGACAGTGTAACAGGATAGTTTGTGTGTGAGCTTTGATATTGTAAAGTACTCATACGCACGCAGGAGTCTTGTGTGCATAGGAGTCATCCGGTGTAGGAGTCATGCGCGAGATGAGTCATACATTGCCTATATATATGTGTGTGTAGGGGCGTATGACTTCAAAACTTGTGTTTTAGACTTATTTAGCTTTTGTCAAATTTTGTGTGTCCTACTGTTATGCTGCCAAAATGAATACAAAGTGGATATATTTTGAAATCTCGAGTGTTCTTATGCTTTGAATTGGATTCCGCACTTTTCATTGTCATAGAGATATCAATACGTGTTATTCAAGACATTTGGCTGACACAAGAACAATCCTACAAGTGGTATCAGAGCAGGAAAGCTGATATCTACTACAAGATCACTTGGATTTCAAGTTTTGGAGCATTAAAGTTCATCTTTACCATTCTTTTCAAGTTTTCTCACAATTTTATGGTTCATTTTTCTTCAAAATCTCAGAATATCTTCAAAAACCATCTACCAAAAACATGCCAAAAGGATAGAGGTGTTTGCAACCATTTTCACCATCAAAAGTTAAAATTCATCAAATTTGTTCCATAGTGCAGGAGGTTAAGACTAGTGCATGAAGGAGTTTTGAATGCAAGACTAGTGCGTAGGAGGGTCATACGCGCGGACTACTCATCCGCTTGTAGTCATCCGTTTGATAAAGATCTCATACGCTAAAAGTGTGTAGGTCCGTTTTATGATGGAATAAGATTTCCGGATATATCTAGTACTATGTCAGATGTGCGGAATCCATCAGAAATAAGTAGAAACACAAGATTTTATAATTTTCTATGTTTTCTATTCACAGTCCTGGTACAATTTTGACAGCGCTTCGCCTCACAGTCCGCCAAATCATTCTCGTCTCACATCCCAACACTCATATTTATACACACGGGAGGTAGTATTGGGACAGATGAACATATTCGAGGAGACCAGCTCATCCGCGCGAATGAGCTTCATTTGTGCGGATGTACTCTTCAGTACGGATGAGCCTGTTTTACATACAAACTCAAATCTAACAATTATATCACCCTATTACATCAAGACGTAGGCAGTAGACATATGCATTAACAGTCTCCCCCTTAGATTTTGCCGCTTTCTTGATCTATAATCTTGATCAATCTTCCAGCATCTTCAAAACTTGATTGATGATTCGGGTTTGCAGTATCTCCAGTAAGTTCCCCCTAAAATGAATCTTCAGTTCTTCGTTTGCATGGTTCCTGACCACCTCTTATTTGCTTAACTGCAATCTTCACAAAAAATCAGTTCTTTAAAATAATCAATGCAGCTTCTCCATTTCAACGTTAATCACATCCGCGTTACGTTTTTGACTAACCTCTCAAAGCTCAAACTCTTAATCTTCAAAAACCCAACTGGCAATTGATAGAAATTTTGAACACCACACTTTTAAACTTCAAGTCTGTGAATACCCATGAAAATCTGAAATCCCGTCTTCCGTAATCACCTTTATGCACACTCCTGAATGATTGATCAGTGTAAACGGTAATCTCTATAATCAGTAAATCTTCATCGGATAACAAATCATCTGGTATCACACTCTGATCTAAGAAACATTCTTCCATGATCAAATTCACATTCTTCCTCTTCAGTCACGATAATAGATGTATACTCTTCTCCGTTAGTCCCGGTAGCAACTTAATCTACAAACATCCTCATTCCCCGACTGTTAGTCCGGAAAACAACTAATCTGCTCGAAGATTAAGCATTCTGACACTTTAGACTATCACAAAGCTATGATATCTTTTAAGTATCGACATTACTAATGCATCTCCTGATGCAAATCCTGCTATCTGACTCTTACGAAGACTCGGAAATCCAACCCTAAGACATCAATCTTATCACGAACTCAAGAATCTGAACTTCCTATGCTCATGAACTAACGAATCCAGATCCTATGCATCCCCAGACAATCTGAAGTCGGAACCACCCGAATACTGTTGCACGTTGTCTGAATTTCCAAAAATGTCTAATATTTGAAAAAAAATTATTCCCCCTCATTTTTGGCAAATTCTAACTTCTCTAAAACTTATCACTGAATTTCCCCCTCAATATAAGCAAATTCAGTCCTATCTTTTCTATGAAAAACTCAAATGCGACATTTTGTTCCACAAAAATCGGTTTTCATCAAATACGAATATTACAATTTGGCCCATTAATAGTCACTACTCCAAATGATAAACATTCTGCATAGGTATCCATGACTACCCCATTAACTTCAACACTCTGTAAAATCATCATCATATCTATTCTCCGAAGCCTCCGACGATGTCCCCGAACATCCCGTATTTGATGCTAAAATCTCAAAAAAAATTCAATAACCAAATTTTTTCTGGACACTCTTCTCATTACCATAATCAAAAAATGTCCCTGAACATCCCGTATTTGAAGCTAAAATCGCAAAAAAAAAATTTCCATCACCAAATTTCCTTTTAGACATTCTGACTCATTCGCGCGGATGAGAAATGTTCATTCGTGCGGATGAATTTATAAAATTGGAACGAATTTTATGATGATTCTTTCACAGACTAGATTGAAAATCATAACTAATCAATCCTATGGTTTCAATTTTACTTTTTGTCCGTGAATTGACCTTCAATTTGATGTTTTTCGTCTAAAAACCCACAAATCATGAGCGTAGGTGATTCAATCAACTGTTAGATCGATTGAATTAGTGCCGTAGCTCTGATACCAATTGAAAGTCCCAGATCGGGCGGATTTAGACGGAAGTTTGGATATGATAGAACTAATTCGGTAGAAATCTCATCATAATAGTCATAAGTAAAAGGTTCCATTTCACACCGAAAGAGTATACATCATTTACAAGCTGGAGAGAGCATCATGCAATCTCTCCAGCATTTCCCCTCTAAAGTCCAAAACTTGACGAATTTTAACACATGAACCTATTTATAGGCATGACTCATCCGTGCGGATGAGTCTCATCCGTACAGACCACTCCCAAGCTCCAAATCTAATGTGTTCGAATCTAACTCTCATCTATACACTATTCAACACACGCTCTATCTAGCCTATTCGCACAGTGGTGGAGACACAGAATATGTACTAACAAAGTGTTCCTATGTTAGAACAGACATTCACTACTAATCTTTCATACGCTTTAGATAGTCATCTTTTTGGTTGTTCATTCGCCTGAAGTGGTTATCCGTTTGGTTTGCTCATACGCGAGAGGTGTTCAGGTCACACCCGCTCAGAGGCGGAAGCGCGAGGTGTGATCGTGATTGATTCTCATTGCATATGAAGAAGTAAACATACATGAAATAAACAAACTCCATATTCCATTCATTGTATCAAGTTTCAAACATAAGTTAAGTTAAGAGTTTACATCTCATCAAAAGACAATAGTTTAAAAGTTTACAACATAGTTTCAAATTTAAAAGATCAAGGTTTTGTTTCCTATATCACCGCAAGGAGGCAGGATATAATGAACAAATCCTTCAAAAGATGGCATGGAGTGTAGACACATGACTTCTTGAACCGTAACCCGCAAAGCTTCCACTAATTTCCTGAAATACATGTAGGTTTGAAAGAAAATCGTCAACAAAGTTGGTGTGAATTCATGCAGTTATTTTGTATAAATGTATGAGTTGTAATTGTATGAAATATGGTATATAATTGTAAAAGAAAATGTTTTAAGATGTAATGCGTAAGGAATTCGAGATCGATAATGTTTCGCGGGAACTTTAACATGTGTGACAACATAGGAAGCATCCAAACCTAGGCGACTTATACATCGATTACCCTTCGACTGTGACCCAAAAGCACTCTTCCGTATGGGCAAACGTGGACCAAGAGTGAGGCTGCCAATACCTGCTAGATCTAACATTTGTTCTTCGGTCTAAACTTAGATTAATGGTGCTTAGGTATACCCTATTCGTGACATGATCTAATGTATCATTCCTTAGTTTTTAACATACCATTGTACATGTGTTTTCCCGAAAGTTTAGAAAGCGAGAAAATGTTTTAATGTGGGGACATGAACTCACGGATTTGCGTCTTCAAGCGTCTAACTTCACCGGTATCTTCCTCGTTTACGACGTAACCTATAAATGTTCTACGTATGTTGATCACCTAGCTTGTGATTTATTATGTACAAATTTATCCATCTTATCTTATGTATTTGTTGTGTTTTAGATTTATATGTTCATGAATTGTTAATATATTTTACAAATATATATAGTTTTGTATTGGTTATTTGTGTTTATATATATATTTTTATTCTCAAAATATATACACATATATAGAATTTAAAAATGATACGTGTTAAAAATAATATATTTGTAACTTTTCTTCATATTTGAATACTTATATTCTTTCCCAAAAATAGTGCAAGTAAATTGTTAAATAATATTTCCAATATTATTTTTAGTATAAGTATACTTAAAATCTTACCAAGTGTAAAATCTTACCAAGTGTATAATTAGCTAACTTATTAAACTTGTAACTCCCATTTTAAATATACTCTTTCAAGATAAAATAATTTAGGGTGAAGGACAATTTTCGACATGTGTAGGATAAATTTTAGTATGTGTAGGATAAATTTTTAAACGTGTATGATAAATTTGGATATGCGTAGGGTAAATTTCGGTAAGTGTAAGATATATGTAAGATAAATTTTGAAATGTGTAGGATAAAATTTTTTTTTGCTTTATTAATGAGAGATAACATAATTAATGGGAGGAGTTATAAACTATTTAATGTTTTACCATTATGCCCTTTCTTCTTTTTCTTCTCACATTAAATTTCTTCTCAAATGAACCTTCCCCTATATATATATATATATATATATATATATATATATATATATATATATATATATATATATATATATATATATATATATATATATATATTGATAGGAGTAAAACCCCGAATCACCGGTTCAAATCAAATGGTAAAATAAAAGATAGATCTACGGCTCGTTTGGATACAAATTCACCACCAAACGAAGCGGTAGGGCTGCGACGTCTAACCGAAGATACAGATACACCACTACGGTTAGAGAATCGTGTCTAAGTTCACCACCCAACGCGCCACGGTTGAGCTAGCATAGACGAATTAATTAACCCACAAACATGAGATAATTAACACAAGAAAAATCATTCTAAAACTCCCTCCCTTCATTAATGAGTTAGGAAGATACATAAAGGAAATAATAGAAAACTACCACTAACTATTTCCTAACTTTAAGGAAAGTGAAACCGAAGGTACTGCTACAAATGCATAAAAAACTACTAGATGAAGCATACTAAATTAACTACTCAATACATAAAAACAAATTAGAAAAATGATTATTGCTACATGATGTGGACGTGGGTTGTTTATGACTTTGCATGATCCGTTTCAAAACCAATATGGGTCCCCGGTCTGACCCGATTAACCCAAGTTGTTGTCGACCGGTTTATCAAACTCGAACCATGTGACTATCTCTGACCCGATTGTAATAACGGATAACAATTTTAAATTGTGGCGTTTTTATCGGATCGATATTGCTATCATTCTCTCTGCCTTCGAAAAAGTTTGTCCTCAAACTTGACAGAATCACATCAGTGCCAAATATTGCCTCTTGCATCGGGGGCGGTTTAGGAGGTATTTCCGGCGGGAACACATGTTGGTAGGATTCGAGCAGCGGTTTGGCTAAAAGGTGTTTTGCAACAGACAACTTGAGCAACATTGTTGACGTGAAAATGGTCCAACTACTCTCTTCGATGGGCAAAAAATAGACCTTGCTTGAAACGGCGTGTCTGGTATATAAAATAGTTGCCATTTGTGAAGTTTCTGAACTATCAAGCATGTTATTAAGGCTTCGTAGTTCCACCAAACTTCCATCTTCATTTGGTCCAATCGCTTCCGGTTTGTTTTCAAGATCACTGATGTTTTCATTTCTTGATTTTCCTTTAAAACGGTGGTCCTCGAATAACAATTCGTGAAACAATTTTCGAATTTCAGCAACTTCTTGCGGGTTGGTTTGGCATGCTGGTTTAGTAGGGAGCACCGCACTCGGGATCAGATCGATTTTGTGTTTGATGGTGTGCATGGGAGGTTGGCCATAAATTGTATCACTAGAGAAAAGATGGGGATAGGATTCTAATGGTTGGGATAGTGGTTGTTGTTTGGCTGCTGATGTGTGTTCTGCATCATCTAACCCAACGAGGATGAGCTCTTTAGACGAGGTATACTCATGTTGTTCATATTTCAATTGATTGCTTAATGGTAGAGGTTGGGGTGTGGCTGTCTTCGTGGGTTGCATAGGTGTTAACACTATTTTCTTGTTACCATGGTTAAAGGAATATGTGTTGTTGTAGCCGTCGTGCATTACCCTCCGATCAAACAACCAAGGTCTTCCTAATAAAATGTGACACGCATCCATAGGAATAATATCGCACCATAGTTCATCAACATAACTCTTACCGATACTAAATGATAATAAAACTTGTTGAGAAACATAAATACTTTCTTCCTGATTTAGCCATTGCATAACGTACGGGTTTGGATGCGGAACGATGTCTAGATTGAGCTTTGACACCATAGTTTGAGAGACGGCATTAGTACAACAACCACTGTTAATGATCAAGGTACATACCTTATGTGCAACAGTACACCGTGTTCGAAAGAGGTTCTCACGTTGTAAACCGTCTTCATGTGCAGCGGTATCATTTAGAGTTCTTTGTAAGAAGATGATTGACTCGCCTGTTGTGTTAAACATGGTTGACTCGCCTGTTGTGTTGAAATTCCTCATAGTGAACTGATGCAAGAAGATGAGACAGAAATTTCCAAATCTGAAACGCACAACTTTTTTTTTTTTTTTGAAATTGGATAATATGAATGTAGAAAAAGTATGAGTCGATACGGATCGCTTCGGCTCTGATACCAAATGATAGGAGTAAAACCCCGAATCACCGGTTCAAATCAAATGGTAAAATAAAAGATAGATCTACGGCTCGTTTGGATACAGATTCACCACCAAACGAAGCGGTAGGGCTGCGACGTCTAACCGAAGATACAGATACACCACTACGGTTAGAGAATCGTGTCTAAGTTCACCACCCAACGCGCCACGGTTGAGCTAGCATAGACGAATTAATTAACCCACAAACATGAGATAATTAACACAAGAAAAATCATTCTAAAACTCCCTCCCTTCATTAATGAGTTAGGAAGATACATAAAGGAAATAATAGAAAACTACCACTAACTATTTCCTAACTTTAAGGAAAGTGAAACCGAAGGTACTGCTATAAATGCATAAAAAACTACTAGATGAAGCATACTAAATTAACTACTCAATACATAAAAACAAATTAGAAAAATGATTATTGCTACATGATGTGGACGTGGGTTGTTTATGACTTTGCATGATCCGTTTCAAAACCAATATGGGTCCCCGGTCTGACCCGATTAACCCAAGTTGTTGTCGACCGGTTTATCAAACTCGAACCATGTGACTATCTCTGACCCGATTGTAATAACGGATAACAATTTTAAATTGTGGCGTTTTTATCGGATCGATATTGCTATCATATATATATATATATATATATATATATATATATATATATATATATATATATATATATATATATATATATATATATATATATAGTGAGCCGCTAAAATGAAAACCACCCCCAGTTGTAAGAACCATGAGAACCAGTCTCCACCAATCAGATTTTGCCAATAATAAGGGTATATCGGTCATTTACCCCATATGTCATATCCTTCCTCTCTCCTCTCTCTTTCTTTTCAATTTATAACATGCAGACTATCAGACTATCGATCCATTTTTAAAAATCATCTCTCATTCATCTCTCTCTCTCTTGAAAAATCCAACCCCCACACCCATCTCTCATTCAACTCCGGTGAACTCTGTCTATTTTGCTTCACCACCATCTGATCACTACTACCACCCGGCTACCCCCTCTTTCACCGTTAAACTTTATGGGGGTTGCTCAGATCTGAACGGGTGTGGCGGTAGTGGTTAGAAATGGGTTAGGGTTGCTCAGATCTGAACCGGTGGCCCCAAACAGAGGTGGAAGGCGGTGGTGGGGGCGGTGATTTGGTGGGTGTTGTGCAGAGGTGGAAGGCGGTGGTGGTTTTGTGGGGAGACCGGTGGGGGTTTTGGGGGTTGGAGGCGGCGACGGGTGGCGTTGAGGATGGTGGGTGGGTGGAGAGGGCCGGCGGCGGCGATGGTGGTTGAGCCAGGGAAGGCGGTGACTGAGCCGGTGAAGCCGGATGCAGGTTTGAGTTGGGGATGATTTGTGTTTCTTTGATTCTGATTGTGTGAGCTGTTTTTTAACACAAATTATGTTTGGGGTTTTGAGATTTTGGCAGTGATAGTTTTTTGATTTGTGTTTTTTAACACAAATTATGATTTGTGTGTTTTGATTATGTCGGTTTTTGTGTTTGCATAAGTGATTTATTGTTGATTTGTAGCACATAGTTTCTTGGGGGTTGATCTGTGTTGATTCCTTTTTTGATGTTTGGGGGTTGATCTCAGTTGATACAGGTTTGAATATGTTTGAATATGTTTGAATGATGTTCTTGTTCCTTTTGAATGTTTAAATCAGTTGAATCTGGTGCCTTTTTGAATTGGCGGTGATGATGCAAAAAAAAAAAAAAAACAAAAACTAACGATGGCGCGGCAAGGATGGTGGAGGGTAGGTTTTTGAACCTGCAACCCCACTTTGCAGCCTCTGCTTATCGGAAAATCTGAGCCAAAACTTCGTTTTTTTTTCAAGTATCCACTCGTTCTTTTGATTTTTGTTTGTTGGTTTTTTTTTTGAGGCGTCGATGATGATAGCAAACTAGCTGAGACGCCTCCCGAGTGTGCGATTTTCTGGGTGCGTTCGGTTTTGCGTAAAAACGGTTTTGTAAAAAAAAGTTAAAACGTAAATTTTTTAACGTAAAACGTAAAAACGTAAAACGTAAAACATAAAAAGTTTTACGTAAAACGTAAAAAAAAATTCGTAAATCGTAAAAAGTTTTAGGTAAAACGTAAATCGTAAATTTTTTTAGTAAAACATAAAAAGTTTTACGTAAAACGTAAAAAACCGGCGCGTAAAACGTAAAAACGTAAAAAATGTTAACGTAAAAAACCGGCGCGTAAAACGTAAAAAAACGTTAACATAAAAAACTGGCGCGTAAAACGTAAAAAAACGTTAACATAAAAAACCGGCGCGTAAAACGTAAAAAACTTTAACGTAAAAAACCGGCGCGTAAAACGTAAATAACGTTAACGTAAAAACGACGTTAGAAAAGTTAACGTAAAAACCGGGTGCGTAAAACGTTAAAAAACCGGGCGCGTAAAACGTAAAAAAACGTTAACGTAAAAAAACCGGGCGCGTAATAAAACGGCGCGTAAAACGTAAAAAAACGTTAACGTAAAAAACCGGCGCGTAAAACGTAAAAAAGCGTTAACGTAAAAAAAACGGCGCGTAAAACGTAAATAACGTTAACGTAAAAATCGGGCGTAAAAAAAACGGCTCTTCAAAACGTTTTTTTTAAATAAATCTTAAAAAAAAATTATCATAAAAATCTGATTTCAAAAAATTATTTAACAAAAAAATCTATTTCTTAATAAAAAATAAATTAAGACAAAAGGTAATTAATGAATAGGACAAAAAAAGACAATTAAAAATAATATATATAAAAAGACAAAAAAAGCAATTTTACTTATATACCCTTTTGGATTAAAATATTAAAAACATAATAAGACAAAATCCATTTAATATTAATTTTAACTACTTTTAATCTTGTCCATCCATCTTCTTGATCAAATGGCTAGAAAGTGGTTTTCGTGGTTCTTAAAATTGGAGGTGCTTTTCATTTTAGCGGTCCCCTATATATATATGGAGAGGATCATGAGAAAAGTACATATAAATGAGAAAACTAGAAAACTAACTAAAAAAACTAAAAAAAAGCTAAAAAAACATACCAATTTTTTTTTTTTACAATTTTTTAACAAAAAAATCGCTAGTTTTTATACATAAAAAAATTTTCAAAAAATTTTTTTTTGTTGTATTGCACATGTGCAATACAAGCAAAAAACTTTTTTTTTTATTTTTTTGAAATTTTTTTCCATGCATAAAAAGCTGCGATTTTTTTTATAAAAACTAAAAAAAAAAAAAGAAAAAAAAATTGGCATGTTTTTTTGGCTTTTTTAGTTAGTTTTTTGGTTTTCTCATTTAAACTAGTTTTCTCATGATCCATCCCATATATATATATATATATATATATATATATATATATATATATATATATATAGGGTAAGGTTCATGCGAGAACCACCTTTATTGCAAGAATCGCGAGAACCAATGTGAATACAACCTAAAATAGCTAAAAAACCCTAAAAAAACCTAACCCCCACCCCCACCCCCAAAAAAAAAAAAAAAAAAAAACCTAACCCCCCCCCCCTAAAAATCTAAACCCCCCTCCCCCACCCCCCAAAAACCTAAACCCCCCTTCCCCTCCCACAAGCTAAAATGCTAAAAACTAAACCCCCAAAAAACCTAAAAAATCTAAAAAAATCTAAAAATTTTTTTAACCTTAAAAGTAGCGATTTTTATATAAAAAATATTAAAAAAATTGTGTGTTTTTTAGCTATTTTTAGGCATTTTTGGTTGTGTTCATATTGGTTCTCGCGGTTCTCGTAATAAAGGGTGGTTCCTAACGGATCATTGTCCTATATATATATATATATATATATTGTCATGCTTGTTAAATATATATATTTATTTTTATCACTTGTCCGATTTTTGTATCATTTCCATTAATTCTAGTAATTTTAGTAATATTTGGGCATATATATATATATATATATATATATATATATATCTAAATATTTGTCCAAGTGTCCAAGTCCATAGAATTGTTAAGGAATATAAGTGTGTAATTATATATTTTTTTAGTGTCCGGTTAATTGTTCGGTTATCGGTTCATTAAGGTGTTAACTTGTGTAATTTAGAAGGTATGATGTACCTTTTGTGTTATGGTTTCAATCCCGACACTTAACAAGTTATTTTGGATGTTTTAGGCTATTTCTACATCAATTTTAATATGTTAAATTGCTGATTTTTGCTGAAAAATGCAGGATTTGTTGTTTATAGTTAGTTTCGGGCAGTTTTCAGAGCTTTTTTAGGTTTTCGGAAATTGTTAATATAACCCTTGTTCTCCCACTTGGGCTTTAATATATTTTTGATGTCGGACCTACATCTAAGTCCTAAATCTATCGTTTAACTGGGTACTGAAGCTGTGCTGACACAGCTTGCCTAACCGGTGAGTTTTCTAATTGTTTTGACGCAACGCTTAAATTATTTCACAATGCGATAAATGAAATATGTAACATGCATGATTTAAATGTATGACATGCAAGCATATAATGTTGACGTTTAAAACACCTAAATGCAGACAACAAATAATTATTAAAACAGTATGGAAGTTACCGGTTTCGTGCCGTTTGTCACAGTCTCCCCCGTTAAAGGAATTCCGTCCCGAAATTCAAGCGGAGTTATCCCTTGCTGGAGTTTCCTCGAACAGGTGGGGATACTTGGCTTTAAATTGATCCTCACGTTCCTAAGTATACTCGGGTCTGTGTTGAGAGTTCCAACGGACTTTGACCAGTTTAATGCGACTTCACCTTGTTTTCTGGACCTTCCAGTCCACAACCTCAGCAGGTTCTTTTGTAAATCGGAGTTTGTCATCGATATGTACCCCATCTGCGGGGATGATAACTGTTTCCTGTGTTGGACTCTTCTTGAGGTTTGACACGTGGAACGTATCATGTATGCCATTAAGTTCCTCCATTAGCTTCAATTTATAGGCAACAGTACCGATCTTTTCCAATATCTCAAATGGCCCAATATACTGTCGATTTAACTTTCCACGTTTCCCGAATCTTGCTGCACCCTTTCAAGGCAAGACTTTTAACAAGACTTTGTCTCCTACCTCGAAAGCTAATGGCTTCCGTCTTCGGTCGGCGTAGCTCTTCTGTCGATCACGAGCCACCTTGATACGGTCTCGGATCTGAAATATTTTATCAGTCGTTTCCTGGACTAGTTCAGGACCGATCAACTGCTTATCTCCAGCTTCCGCCCAACATAGCGGAGAGCGACACTTGCGACCATAAAGAGCTTCGAATGATGCGGCTTTTATGCTCGTGTGATAGCTGTTGTTATAGGAAAACTCGACCAAGGGTAGGTGAGTATCCCAATTGCCGCCTAAGCCCATTACACATGCATGAAGAATGTCTTCAAGGGTTTGTATGGTTCGTTCGCTCTGGCCGTCGGTTTGTGGATGAAAGGCCATGGTTAGATCCAAGCGAGAACCAAAGGCCAGTTGAAAAGATTGCCAAATCCTTGATATGAAACGACCGTCTCTGTCTGAAATTATCGAAACAGGCACTCCATGACGACCCACTATTTCCTTGAGATATTGTTCTGTAAGCTTTCCTGTACTATCCTTTTCCCGTATTGATAGGAAGTGTGCAGACTTGGTCAGTCTATTGACTATTACCCATATCATGTCATGTCCTCTGGGGGTCCTAGGTAATTTTGTTATTAAATCCATCGATATTTGCTCCCGCTTCCAAAAGGGTATCTCAGGTTGTTGCAGCAAGCCCGAGGATTTCTGGTATTCGTCCTTAACCTTTGCGTAAGTTAGGCACTTTCCAACGTAAGCAGCGACGTCATTCTTGAGGTTAGGCAACCAATAATACTCCTTCAAGCCTTGATACATCTTGTCCGATCCTGGGTGGATCGAGTATCTTGGCTTATGTGCTTCATAAAAAATGATCTCCCGAACACCACCAAAAAGTGGAACCCAAATGTGTCCCGTGAAGTACAAGGTTCCATCTTCATTTGACACCAACTGTTTCTCCATACCCCGGAGAAGTTCAGCCTTGATATGCTCTTCCTTGAGTGCTTCTTGTTGTGGGTTATGAATACGCGTAGTAAGGTTCGTTTAAATCGTCATCTCGAAAGCTCGAACCCATAATGTCTTGACCCGTTCTTTTCGAATCAGGGCGTCCGCTACCACATTCGCCTTTCCTAGATGGTACTTGATCTCACAATCATAATCATTCAACAACTCAACCCATTGTCATTGTCGCCTATTTAATTCCTTCTGATTAAATATGTGTTGAATACTTTTGATAGTGCATTGAGTACCAGAGATAATGCCGCCAAATCTTCAAAGTGAATACCACTGCGCCTAACTCTAGGTCGTGAGTGGTATAGTTCTTCTCATGAACCTTCAAATGATGCGATGTGTATGCGATGACCTTTTGTCGTTGCATAAGCAGGCAACCCAAACCTTGACGCGAGGCGTAGCAGTATACTACAAAATCATCGGTTCCTTCACGCAGTGATAAGATCGGTGCACCACACAATCTATCCTTGAGAAGCTAAAATGCTTCTTCTTGCTTTTCTCCCCAATCAAAATTCTTGTCTTTCTGCGTGAGGGAAGTTAGCAGTTGAGCAATTTTAGAAAAATTCTCAATAAATCTCCGATAGTAGCCCGCCAATCCAAGAAATTGCCGTACTTCAGTTGGAGTTTTGGGCGCTTCCCAATTCTTGATTGCTTCTATCTTCGATGGTTCCACATGTATACCATTTTCGTTCACAACATGTCCAAGGAATTGTACTTCACGAATCCAAAATTTGCACTTAGAGAACTTCGCGTAAAGCTTCTCTTTCTTTAATAATTCCAGAATGGTTCTTAGATGTTGCTCATGCTCCTCCTTCGTTCGTGAGCATATCAATATATCATCGATAAACACTATCACGAATTTATCGAGATATGGTTTGCACACGCGATTCATCAAATCCATAAAGACCGCTGGTGCATTTGTCAACCTAAATGGCATAACACGGAACTCGTAGTGCCCATAACGTGTCCTGAATGTTGTCTTTGGAATGTTCTCCTCTTGAATCCTCAACTGATGATAACCAGACCGGAGGTCTATCTTGGAGTGAAAGCTTGACCCTTGCAATTGGTCGAATAAATCGGCAATCCTTAGTAGCGGATACTGATTCTTGACCGTGAGTTTATTCAACTCTCGATAATCAATACACATCCTGAAAGTTCCATCCTTTTTCTTCACGAACAATACTGGAGCTCCCCAAGGCGAAAAGCATGGTCTAATGAATCCTTTATCTAACAACTCTTGAAGTTGCGTGGATAATTCTTGCATCTCGGATGGCCCAAGTCGATAAGGTGCCTTTGCCATGGTGCAGCTCCCGAAACCAAGTCAATGCGAAACTCGACCTGTAGTTGTGAAGGTAATCCAGGCAAGTCTTCGGGAAAGATTTCGGCGAAATCCTTCACCACAGGAATATCTTCAAGCTTCGGCTCCTCAACCTTCTTGTCAACCACATGCGCCAAAAAGGCAACCCATCCTTTTCGCAAACAATTCTGAGCCTTCATACAGTTGATGATCGGCAGGGGCGTGTCGTGCTTCTCCCCGTGCACTAGGAGTGTTTCCTCATTCGCAAACGGGATGCGAATAATCTTCTCATGGCAAATAACTTCAGCTTGATTCTTAGATAGCCAATCCATGCCAACCACAACATCAAAGCTACCCAACTGGACGGGTAAGAGATCGATGCTATATTTCCGTTCACCAAGTTCTAATGAGCATCTTTTAATGACTTCTCTTGATTCGATAAGTTTACCATTGGCTAGTTCTATCGAATAAGGAATGTCTAACCTACTAGACTCAACTTCGAGTATAATTCTAAAATTCCACAAACATGAAACTAAAATTGGCTCCAGTGTCAAACAGTATGGATGCAAAGTGATTGTTAACGAGAAATGTACCGGTGACCATGTTAGGGTCTTCGCGGGCGTTCCTTGCTCCTATGACAAAAGCTCATCCTTGAGTGTTGTTTTCCTTCGGGCAGTTTTTCTTGTAGTGCTCCTTGCTTCCACAGCCATAGCAACCTTGATTACGTCCATTTTTATTCCCATTTTGATTCCCATTGTCGTTACCGTTACCATTACCGTTCCCATTTCCATTACCAACACCATTTACGTTTCGGTTCCCATTACCATTGCCATTGCCACCTCCATTTCCCATTCCCCAACAGTTCTTAGTACGATGACCCAACTTCCCACATTTATGACACTTCACCACACGGAAAGCAACCAGATGGTGGTACTTGCACTTGTCACACTTGGGTAGGTTGCCCGTATACTTCTTAACTCTAGTATTGTTTGCATCAGCAAACGTTTTCGCCTCTCGAGGCGGATTAGTTTCTCGTTTCTTGTTGTTGTTGGAGTTTTTGTTGTTGTTGCGGGTTGCTTAATTGAGGTTTGAGTGTTTCCTTTTCTTATCACCAGAATACTCGGCATGTGTTTCCAGTTTCTCAGTTATCTTTAATGACAACTTTTTCATTCTAACAACATCTTCACTGAGGCTGACAGCTAGAGTCACAACCTGAGTAATTGTTGCGGGGTTTGCTGACGTTACCAAGCTTCAAATTTTTCCGAAGCCAATCCGCAGATATAGCGCTCGATGTACTTGAATTCTTGAGTCACAAGATACAGGATCACACGTGAAAGGTCGTGGAACCTTTGCGTGTAACCCACTTTGTCCGCTCCAACCATGGACAAGTTACAGAATTCGGTTTCTAGCTTCTGGAGTTCAGCTCGGGAGTAGTACTTCTCCCTCATTATTTCCTTCAAATCATCCCACGACATACCATATGCTGCATCATGACCCAATGTCTGCACTTGGAGATTCCACCATGTGAGGGCCTCATCGACAAATAGGCCAGTAACGAAAGTAACTTGTTGATCTGCAGTACACTTTCTCATTCGGATCGTTGAATCAAGCTTTTCAATCCAACACACGAAAGCCACTGCACCTCCAGTATCGTCGTAGTTCAGTGGCTTGCAGTCTAAGAACTGCTTATAAGTGCATCCTAAAATTCACACAACCGATTCATTAATGAGCAAATAATGAAACTCATGAATAGATCATGAAATGAGTTCCTTAAGTTGTTCCAAATCAACTTAATGTTACCATGAATAAGGTTTCCGCCAGATGAATCTCCATGACCGTGTCTGCCAGAACCACCTGTGCCGCCACTGTGTTCGGCATGGTTCGCCTCGTACTGGGCGATAGCTTCAGAAATTATTTCTTCGAGAAGAGAGTTTAACTCTTCAGCAATCCTCGGCATTGGCGGGGGTGGAGGTTGATCTGTTCCCCTAGTGTTAATCACTCTTCTGGGAGGCATGATCTTCCAAAATATAACACAAATATAATTACGCGTTTATTAAATAACCACCCTTCTTTTTATTAAATAAATAATAAAAGATATATATATATATATATATATATAGGGTCAGGATTTAGAGAAAACGGTGAAAAGTGTGAGAACGGTGAGAACGATTATGGACCGTTCGATTAAAACAATCCATGGACCAGATTACGCGGTGGCGTTTTCGTAAATAACATCAATATTATTAGGTGGGACACGCTTCATTAAGGGTAAAAGGGTCTTTTTACCCCTCATATTCAAAACGCCATCATATGATAAAAGGCCATACAAAAAATAAAACACCATTAAAAACAAAACGCCAAAAATTAAAAATAAAAGGCGTTGAATATTACAGGAAGATGAAACAACACAAATAACTGAATTACAGTTATTAACATTTATTAGAAGAAATTCCCTCCTAAATTACGCGCCAAAAACATCATTATATAAACAAACGTAAAAACAAAGTTTCAATAATCACTTCAATCTATCCATTTTCTGCAAAAAAAAAAAAACATCTTTAACCAAAAACGCCAAATTAAACAAAACGCCAAAAATGGCAACAATCGTTTCGTGGAGATACACTCTGGGAATCAGGTGATACGTCATCCATTTTGACAACACAAGGAGGGTGTATGTTAAGACGGTCAGGGCTATTCTGAAGATGGAAGAAGAGATACAGAGGCAAATCCTATCCATTGGCATCGCTCTAGACAACGAATTCCATGAAACGCATATGCATATGAAAGCATTAACCAGCAAATTTGGACCAATCAAAGGAAATGTGAAGCCAGACCATGTCATGACATCATGGCGTTTTGATGATGAAACAGACATGGTGACGATTACATACGACAGCGGAGAGCAACAAGTCTACTGGTTAGAGAACATCATGACAAAGCAGCGACTGGGTTTCATGGAATGTTAGTGCACTACATCTGTTGATTGCGTCTAGGTGTCTAGGATCAGGTCTTACATCGTATTGTATAGAGTAGGGCGCGTTTTACGAGAAAACGGGAGTCTGTATAGGTTTTAGGAATCAGGTTCGCTCATAGAGTCAGTTGTTCCTGGATCGCTTATTTGTCAAGTATGGACCGCTCATGTGGACATGCTTGGTCCGCTCTTATGGACATGTGTCACATGAGCGGACCCAATCCACTATATATAGGGGTCTTTAGGGCGGACCTTAGTAGTAATTGTCGAATTCCACGCCGAAGCTCTGCCGGTGTGACGATTGTGCTGTAAAACGTTTCAATTCAATAAAACAAGCTGTTAGGAGGAAGAACAAGCTATATCTACTTGCATTTCTTATTATTCCGCATCTGAAACGCAAGAGACAACCTCTGAACGACTCGTTCGGGTCAGCAAACGATCCTACATGGAAGAATTACATAACGCCACCTGTACCAACCAAGAAATAGACTCAAAATTGGAGTTAATGCAAGACATGTTCAAGTGGAGGCTTCAAAATCTTCAGGAACAAGAAGCTGATGAAGGTGAATATGATGACATGGATGAAGATCAAGTTGAAGACTCCGAGGAGGAAGAAGATGACACAATTGATGGATACTATTCAGATAAAGTACCTTCTGATGAAGGATTTTAACTTTTTTTTCGTCTTTTTTTTTTCTTCTATGTAATCTTCTTTTTTTTTAAAGATAATTAAATGATATATTTCTATCTTTATTAGCAAAACACCAAAAAAATACTAAAAAATGGTTAACCCTAACAAAACGCCAAAAATAACAAAAAATATTTTTCTTGATTAATATTTTATTTACTCCGTTATTATATTTTGACATGTTGTTCTGCATAAGGCCATTTAAAAAAAACGCCAAACATAGAAGATGGGATGTCAATGACCTATAAAACTTGATAAAAGCTAATCAACTCAGTAAATACAAAAAAACAGAAACTAAAAAGACAGTTACTTTATTACCATCATTTATTACAATAAAAAGTCCCGCCTAAACTACGCGCCAAAAACTCCTATAAGAGAAGGGTCTATACACAATGAAATTAAACACACACAGAAAAACACAAAAACGTCATATCCTCTAGAAACCACTCCCTTTAAAACGCCACAGATGGCGAAGCTTTCACTGAAATGCATCCTTTTTCTGAGGGGGTTAACTAAATAATATTTTGCTGAATGAGATGGACAAATATTCAAGAAAAAAAGACTGATGACATTGATATGCCATCATGTAAGCTTTGTTCTTGATGATTATTTGAATGGAATAAAGAGATCAACACAAGGGTAAAATGCTATTTTGGACTCCATTATTACAAATAGCATCAAGCAAGAGTTGATCTTTAATGACATGCCACCATACAAGAATATCACACCAAAAGACAGGTTGCCACTAAGCAGCTTCTACTAAAAAAACGAGGTTTATGAAGGAAAGTTAGCATCTAGCTAAAGTATTCAAAAAGGTTCAAAACGCCAAAAACAAATTCAAGAAAAGAAGAGGCTGATGACATTGAAGATTCGGAAGAAAAAATAGATTACCATTTTGTATTATTTTTGTTTTCATTTTATATTGTTTTGATATCAAGTTATATGTTGTTTTGTTATATAAATAAAATACATTATTATAAATAAAATACATTATTATATAAAATGCCAAAAACTACAAACACCAAAACACCGGTAGTATGAAAACTGGGAGAACAGCTGCTGGCAAAGCACCTTGTAAAAAGGGGTATTAAACGCCAAAAAATTCACTAAACGCCAAAAAAAATTGGTGTTCTGTAATCTTATGCAAATTTTAATGACTCGAAGGGAATTTTTATACAAAAGGCCAAAAACGCCAAAAAAATAACCAGAAAACGCTATAAAGCCAAAAAGTTATATATGTGACACAAAAACAATTAATTCAACGCCAAAAAGTTTAAAAAATACAATTAACGCCAAAAAAACTTAGACGCCATAAAATATCATACCGCGTAGGGGAAAATAAAAGAAGAATGAAAAGACAAAAAAGCTCCTCCGCCCTTCTCTATGCCGCGGGACACGTGTTGGGCCAGGATGCGTTCTCACCATTCTCACACTTTTGAGCGTTTTCTCCTGATCCCGTTTCTATATATATGTATATATATATGTATATATATATATGTATATATATATGTATACATAACCAAACAATCCACCAAACATATAAATCAATTCATACAAGCAAATAGGCATGCATAAACAGATAAATAATAATGCGTAGTAAAGATAATCACCAAGTTTTTATATATCAAGAAAACTTGTTACATGATTGTTTGTAAAGGAAACAAAAATGCACATGGGATACATCACCCAATCATACAAGTTCAATACATAAAATGGCAAAAATATCTTCCTTCACATTGGCGATCTTGGTCATCAAGTTGTCTTCAAAACTCGGCATCTAGTCTTCACATCCAAAAATGGCATAGCTCGCCGTGCAAAATGTGACAACTGTCAAAATTTCAGGTATCCGTATAATTATTAAATAATGATTAGTGCTTAATGACTGTGCTAAATTGCAATTAATTACTTGAATTGTTTTCTGATTAGTACCATATACATACATGTGCATCAAATGTTACAAATGACATATCATTACTGCATACAAACTTTGTTGATTTGAATGATGCATGAAACTCCGGCAGCACAGGTATCAGACAAATCAGAAAAATACTGACAGAGTTCAGTAGATAGATAGACATTGTATTGAGACGCAGAATGAGCCAGAAACCAAGTATTACACTAGTATAGTGTGTAGGAAAGTAAGGATCACAAAACTGCCTTCCTAGTGATAGTTTAAGTGCCGGAAAGTGCCTAAAACTGACATAAACTGCAAAATTTTGCAGAAAATCAGCAAATTCAGCATTTAAACACATTTATATCATGCAGAAATATGCTTAAATGGTCTTGAATACTTTCCTAAGTGTCGGGAATCAAAACTGTCACAAAAGGTAACATAAAGCACACTGAACTGCATAGTTTAGCACCTTAACGAACCGGTAACCAACCGAACAACCGGACACTACCCAAAACACCGAATTTTCACTAGAAGCACTGTTTTAACATTACCAAGCTAGTTATGGTCCCCGAACATCATAACGCACTATATAAATATCCAATAACTAAATCCCTAACAATACACTTGAAATCTAACTAAGAAATCTAACTTAGTTGAAACCTAAGCCTAAGACCCCCCCCCCCACCTATTGAACGACCAACATAAGGGCCCACACTTGTCCCATACTTTAGTTAGCATAAATTCCATGAAGATCTTGAGATGTTGGAAATTAGATTATTTAAACCATGAGTTATAACCTACTTTACCATCATCTTCTTCAAACAACTACAATCCCTTTTCTTTCCTCCATGCCCACGGCTCACACACACACCACACACACATCCATTTTCATTCAACAATCAACCATTCTAAGGTGTCCACAAGGTGTCTCTAGCATCATTAGGAAGCTTGGAACCTTCGGAAGCTAAAGGACCTTCACCAATTGCTTTTATCCATTTCATTTCTTCTCTTGATCATCCCTAGCCTTGAGCTAGTAGTAAGGAAACTAAACTCTTCATTTTACATCTTGTTTAAATGGTTAAAAGATGATACATGTTGATTATCATGAACAACACTAAGAATCAAGAAAATGAAACTTGAACATAAGCTTAAATCATGAAGAAATCATGTTGTTTATGTGTTGATTTGCTTGTTGATTGTTGTTTACTTGTGTAAATGATGTAGATCATCATATGATCTTGCTAGATCATGATTAAAAACATAATCTAACAAAGTGAGAGGATGAAAGTGTTAAAGATTCATAGATCATCCTCTTGAAATACATGAACTTGAAAGGAAATAATGTCTTCTTGTAAAGTGATGATCAGTAAGATATAAGTTTTGCAGATCTAAAAATTTCAAGAATGATTTTTCAAGAAACCAAGTTAAAAATACAAGTTTTACTAAATCTTGGTTCTTAAATAAATAACCCACATTTTTTGTAGTAAAACAAGTGTAGAAACACTTACGTAACAAGAGAAATCCAGGAAGAAACATTTTTAGCAAATATGATTGTAAGTTGTAAAGATCTAGATTCTTTAAAAATGATGTTTTTGAAGAATCAACCACGCTTTAAAGGGTAACAAGACTTACTAAATACCCTAGTAAGTTACTAAAATTTTTTATAAATATTCAAGTTCATGAAGTAGTAGATTAAGCTTGCTTATGGCAAAATTGGTAAGTAGAGATTGTTATTTGTTGATTATTGATTGATTGTGTTGATTTGCAAAAGAAAATGATATACCTTCAAGGTATGGAAACCTCCATTTTTAGGGGAAACTATGGCGAATTTTTTCTAAAAGATAAACACTTAGAAAAATATTTCTAAACAAATATTTACAAGTATATTTCAAAACCATGAATTTTTACATAAACTTTGCCATAATTTTTGTTAAAAAAAATTATAAATATTGGAGGTTGGTTTTTATAAATAAAAGGGACTAAATATGTATTTAGGAAAATATATATTTAGATGACACTATGTGTGTGATTATTTGTATATTGTGTGTATTAGTTATATTATTTTAGGACATGAAATAATATAACTCATCAAAATACCAAGAAATTACAATCCAAAATATTACCAAAATTCCAAGGATTAAATATACAAAGAATGCCTAAAATACCGGTAGAACAGAACAAAGGAATATAACTAACAAAATATTCCGGAAATATTATTCATGTGTATATTTTGGTAAATAATATTTTGGACACCAAAAGAACAAAAATATGATTTTCACAATTATTACAATGTTATATCGTATTTTTTACAAGAAGAAAATATATTATTTTTGGGTGAATAAAAATATTTATTTTCTTGGAAATATTAGAAGATATATTATTTTTGGAAGAAATATATATTTTCACCAACAAACATCAAACATATTATTTTTGGGAGAAAAATAAGTTTACGTATATTTTCCAAGTTAGACTTGAAAATATATTATTTTTGGAACTTATATGAAAATATAAATATTTTTGCCAAGGGAAAATTATAAATAATTTTTCTAAGTAATATTCTTAAAATATATATTTTGGAAATATATATTGATGAAGTTCTGTTAAAGATATTATTCTGGAAAAGTTTATACAAAATTAAGTATAAGGATACTTAATAATTACAAGAAATACGTATTTTCGTATACATAAATACACACCGGGATACGAAACCAATACATGACAAAGACATACAAGAATAAGAATACGAATACAAGTACACCCATCCTTCGGAAGGAAATACACGTAAAAATACTTGAAAAGTATCAAGTTAAAATATATATTGTTTTAACTATTATTCCAAAAGTTTAATAAATATAATTTAAGTTAAAATATTTATTATTTTAACCAATAATTATATAACTTGGAATAATGATGAAGACACTTTGAAACGTAACTCAAAGACACTAATTAATACTAAGTTAAGGCACGACCCGCTCGTCTAATAGACCATAGTACGTAGTCGTGTACACCAGAGGAAACTTTGAGTTACAAGCGGATTTGAAGAACGCAAACCTGTGAGTTCATGTCCCCCTTTTCTTTTAACTGTTTTCAGTTTTATAACTTCGGGGGTTAAGTACATGTTACAAACTGTTTACAAACATTTATAGATGGTATGTTTAGCTAAGGAAGGGTACTGCTAGATCATGTGAGTGGTGGGTATGACGCTTAAGACCATCAATCCTCTTTGTAGGACCGAGGGACATGAGTGATAGATCTATTTGGGTGTAGCGAGCCCCACCCATGTGTCCGACGAGTGGACCATGTGGTGACTATGTCTTATTGCCGAAGACAAAGTCTGCTAGGTTTGAGTCTTCCTGCATCACGTCACAAATATTAATGTATTAGCTACACATTAATTGATCTGTTTCCTTGTTGCTTTCATACCGGTTTTCAAGTACATACAAACATATTTACAAATGTTTCCAAGGTTTATTCGTGCACACATACTAAACACATGAACTCGCTCAACTTTTGTTGATGTTTTCAAACTACATGTATTTCAGGAAATTAAGTATGGATCTGGCAGGCATTGAAGTTTACAAGTCATGTCTCTAATAAAAGGGTGTCATCCGAAGTCGAAGGGTTTGGGTTATGTATTTTATCTTGGATAAGATACATGGCCCGAAACCTAGTTTGTTTGTGTCTTTTGTGAAGTCCTTATGGATCTAAAATTGACTGGTATTGTATTTTGAACTTAAAGTTTGTGTTTTGGATTTTAAAACAATGTTGCTTGTAACGTTTTGAAACTATCTACGGATGAACACCTTGGATGTATCATATAGTCATTTGTTATGGTTGAATGCAATGATATAAAGCAAGTCACACCAAATCACACTTCCGTAAAAGTCAGGGTGTGACACAAAATACCTGCAAAAGAAACCTAAGGAGCTGGGGGAGATGGTGGTGGTGTAGGGAAGGCTAGTCTGTGAAGGTGGGCTGCCTCCTCCTCGAGCTCATAAACTCGGCAGAGTAAGAAACTCACCCGCTGCTCAAGTGTTAGGACCCGAGCAGCGAGCTCATCAGCTGGCATGTGGGCAGGTAGTGGTGGTGATGCTGGTGGTGGTGAAGATGGTGGTGGTGGTGAAGATGGTGGTGGTGGTGTAACCAGTGGTGGGTAATCTGGCGAGGGTGGTCATCTATCATCAGACTCCTTCTCGGGGTCGTAGATCCTTCTGAAAAGGATCTCAACCTAGAGCTGGAGGGATAGAAGGAGATCATCTCATGTATATCTTGAGTAGTGAGAGGGATGGTATGGGTCAGATGGAGGCATGACATGTGGTGGTGATGGTGGAAATGGTCGGGACGGCTGGTGGTATGAGCTCATCCCAGGGGGTAGTACATGGGGGTGTCCAGAAGGCTCTCCCTTGTCAGTGGGGTGAAGGTGTGGTCAGATCGACGCAAACCGCATGCGTCGTATCCAGCTGGTAGGTCCAACGGGGATAGGGGCTGCGAAGACTCGTCATTGGTGGTGTGTACTAGGGTGTGTGGAGGTGTAGAGGTGGGAGTAGAAGTAGGTGCGGGGGTAGCTGGAGCAGCCGATATAGCATCATCATTGGTTGGGTACGCCTCTAAGCCTACGACCTGATGTGCGGATGAAGTCACTGACTCCGTAGAGTCAACATCAGAGTCAGATTAAGAATCCAAAGAAACATCAACAACAAATACACCGGGTGACGCCACCTCTAAGATAGCAACGTCCAAGACCCCCCATCACCGAGGTCCTCATCAACAGCATCCACCTGGAACACGGGAATGTCATCATCATCAGCGATTAAGTCTATGATAGGGGGCCACATGGCAAGTGGGATAGCAGGATTGGGTATAGGCTCAACAATGTGCTCTCCATCGGGGTGTCCGATGATGAGCTGGTCGTGGATAGGTAGGGGCAGGGCAAGAACGTCATCCTCCAGAGGGATGTCGTCGTCGGCAAAGTCAGCTAAGACAAAGGGTTGGAAGTCGTCTAGATCATCATCGTCGGACATGAAGTCAGGATCCCGTCAGGATCAGAATCGGTGTCAGAGGTGAAAACCTCCTCAACGTGTCCTATCTCATCGTCAGAGACGAGCTCCATGGGATCATGCTCGTCCGATAAACCACTGCTCTCTGATGAAGACATGCGAACCTGTAACACAAAAGTTATGACACATGTATATATATTAATTATTTTTACTATATATATATATATATATATATATATATATATAGGGTCGGGATTTAGAGAAAATGGTAGAAAATGTGAGAACGGTGAGAACGCTTATGGATCGTCCGATCAAAACAATCTATGGACTAGATTGGCGCGATGGCGTTTTCGTAAATAACATCAATTTTATTACGTGGACGCGCTTCATTAAGGGTAAAAGGGTCTTTTGACTTCTACACACAAAACGCCATCTCATGAAATAAAACGCCAAAAAAAGAAAAATCACACACCATTCTAGGTAAAACGCCAAACTTAATTATAGTAAAATCCCGCCTAAAAAAACCGCCAAAAAAATCCTATATATACAATATCTCAGACCTTCAATTAAAAACACACACACAAACCCAAACGCCATATTTAATATATCCCATTCGACTTAGCAACGCCAAAAAACCCAAACATCAAATATCTTCTAACCCAAAACGTTTTGAAATTCAGTTTGGTTGTTTGTAAGATTTCGCTCAATGAAATGTTGTCCATTTCATTGAGTAAAATCTTATTGACTTATCCTCAACTTCCATCCAATTTATAACGCCAAAACATACAAAAACATTATTGATGTTTATTGTCAATAAAGTTTAGCTGTATGGGGTGGACAACATTGTCAGTTATCTTTCTTAACCGAGGATTAACAATGTTGTCCATCTCATAAAGCAAAACATTATTGATTTTAGCATGATCAAATTTTGAGGTTTAAGGTGCTTTTATTTGGTGGCGTTCTTTTTATCAATAAAATGCCAAAAAAGTTAAAAAAAAAATCAAACATCGTTCATTGGATAATTCAAGATTGTTGGCTGAAGGGTCTAAATTCAATAACATTTTGCTGCATGAGATAGACAAATCTTCAAGAAAAGATGCTGATGTCACACTTTATTCTTCCAAACGGCGACAAAAAAACTACTTGAAAAACAAAAAAAAAAAAAAAAAACAAAATGAATCATACGAAAGTCGAACCAGCCAGTTAAGATAATTCAAAAAAGAAGAAAGAGACTGGTGACAGTGAAGATCTGGAAGATCAATTGTATATATATTCTTTTTTTTATTTTCTTTTTCAGTTGATTGTTATATAATAAAAACGCCATATATAATAAAAACGCCAAAACAGACAAAATGCTTGTTTAAATGCTATCATCCCGTAAAACGCCCCAAAAAACTCCCAAACTATAATAAAATTACTTTGAAAAAGTATTATAAAAAACCCAAAAAATAAAAAAAAAAAGTAAAAATGAAGAGATGGAAAATTTATTATATTAGAATCTAAAATGCCAAACTTGAAAGACGGGACGTGTTACAGACTTCAGAGAAAAAAAGCTTATCAAAAACAATAATTACAAACAGTAACTGAAACGACGAATACTTTATTATAATAATGCACCGCCTAACCTACGGCGCCAAAAGAAATCCTATAAAATAATAACTCTCAGCAACTACCATTTACTCAAACCAAAAAAAAAAAAAAACAAACGCCAAAATACTACTAAATACCACTCACTACAAAACGCCAAAAAATCAAAGATGGCTAATATGCTATCTTGGGTATTCAGTATTGTTCTTCGTGAAGCTTCACCGAATGGATTGTTAGCTGAGAGGAGTAACTCAGAAAGATTTTGCTGCATGAGTTGGACAATTCTATAAGAAAAAGATACCGATGACAATCGAATGTCATTTTCTGTTCTTTGTTCTTGAATAAGGCTTGGATGAGGAAAAAAGATCAATGACACTGAAGAGTGCCATGATTATAAAGATGAAGATGACGATGATGAAAAAGCGAAAAACCCACCTACACGTCATAGATCTATGTACCCAAACATCCACGAAAAGCCACTTCAACAGACGAGTAGGCAAAATAATCAAACCGATGGGTTTGTTAAGTTTTACATAAAACGCCATATATTTGGTGAAAGTTCTTGTACTATTAAAGAAGAGATAGACTGATGACAGTGAAGATTCTGAAGAGAGATCCGATTATGATTTTTAATTTATTTTCTTTGCTTCTATTTTTTTCCCTGTGGTTGTGATATAATCTTACAATTGTAAAACGCAAGTTACCACAAACACCAAAATGTATATAAAAAATAATAGAACAATGGGCCATCTTGTTTAAAACTCCTTGAAAAAATGCCATTCAGATAGATTCCTGACCACCCTGGGGTTCCAATGGCATACGATTTGAAAAACGCCATAAACACCAAAATGTTAATACGATGAAACCATTAAACGCCATTAATTATTGAATTTGGTTAACGCCAAAAATCTTAAACCACAAAAAATAAAACAAATATTGGGAAAAGCGGAACTAGAAAAGAAGAAGATAAAAGGACAAAAAAGCCCCTCCGCCATTCTCTAAGCCGCGTGACATGTGTTGGGCCAGGATGTGTTCTCACCGTTCTCACACTTTTGAGCATTTTCTCCTGATCCCGTTTCTCTCTCTCTCTCTCTATATATATATATATATATATATATATATATATATATATATATATATATATAGCTACACACAATAATGCAAGTAGCACGTATATTCATTTTAAGTTATCCTATCTGTATCACGTGAACTAACTTAAGTTTCTACGTCTACTTTTGTGTGGTCTAAGTCACGTAATTGTCCTCGCTTTGTTTTTGTAAAAATGATTTTGTGTAGTGGACTTTACGAAAACTTTTATGCAATGAAAATCTCTTGTTTTTGTAAAGATTGTTTTCATGAGGGGATCTTAGGGATTGTAGACTAGACTCAAGAAAGAATCCTGGTTCACTACAATCGAAGCTTGGATACCAATTTGTCACACCCGCTCAGAGGCGGAAGCGCGAGGTGTGATCATGATAGATTCTCATTGTATACGAATAAGTAAACATACTACATGAAATAAACAAACTCCATATGTCATTCATTGTATCAAGTTTCAAACATAAGTTAAGTTAAGAATTTACATCTCATCAAAAGACAATAGTTTAAAAGTTTACAACATAGTTTCAAATTTAAAAGATCAAGGTTTTGTTTCCTATATCACCGCAAGGAGGCGGGATATAATGAACAAATCCTTTAAAAGGTGGCATGGAGCGTAGACATATGACTTCTGAAAGTAACCCGCAAAGCTTCCACTAATTTCCTGAAATACATGTAAGTTTGAAAAAAAATCGTCAACAAAGTTGGTGTGAATTCATGCAGTTATGTTGTATAAAGTGTATGAGTTATAATTGCATGAAATATGGTATGTAATTGTAAAATAAAATGTTTTAAGATGTAATGCGTAAGGAATTCAAGATTGCTAATGTTTCGCGAGGACATTAACATGTGTGACGACATAGGAAGCATCCATACCTAGGCGACTTATACATCGATTACCCCTCGACTGTGACCCAAAAGTACTCTTCCGTATGGGCAAACATGGACCAAGAGTGAAGCTGCCAATACCTGCTAGATCTAACGTTTATTCTTCGGTCTAAACTTAGATTAATTACGCTTACGTATACAATATTCGTGACATGATCTAATCTATCATTCCTTAGTTTTTAACATACCATTGTACATGTATTTTCCCCAAAGTTTAGAAAGCAAGAAAATGTTTAAAAGTGGGGATATGAACTCACTGATTTGCGTCTTCAAGCTTCTAACTTCACCGATATTTTCCTCATTTGCGACGTAACCTATAAATGTTCTACGTATGTTAATAACGTAGCTGGTGATTTGTTATGTACACGTTTATCCATCTTGTCTTATGTATTTGTTGTGTTTTAGATGTATATGTTCATGAATTGTTAATATATTTTACAAATATATATAGTTTTGTGTTTGTTATTTGTAATTATATATATATATTTATATATTTTTATTCTCAAAATATATATATACATATATAGAATTTAAAAATGATATGTGTTAAAAATAATATATTTATAACTTGTCTTCACATTTGCATACTTATATTATTTCCCAAAAATAATGTAAGTAAATTGTTAAATAATATTTCCAATATTATTTTTAGTATAAGTATACTTAAAATCTTAACAAGTGTATACCTAGGCAAGTATACATGTATTTAATTATAAATACTTATAAATTTTGTATTAATTGTCAAAAATCATTTCTTATGATTTTTAATACTTTTCAAAATTATATTCCTAAAAAAATATGTTTTTAAGGTTGCATTTGTAATATATATATATATATATATATATATATATATTGTCATGCTTGTTAAATATATATATTTTTTTCACTTGTCTGATTTTTGTATCATTTCCATTAATTTTAGTAATTATATACATTTCTCTCAATATATATATATATGTGTGTGTGTGTGTCCAAATATTTGTCCAAGTGCCCATGTCCATAGAATTGTTAAGGAATATAAGTGTGTAATTATATATTTTCATCTTTTGTCCATATACCCACATATGGGTGATTTTTGTGTATATTATTTGTAAATATATCCTTGTGTATTTTTGTGTGTAATTAGTGTTTGTACTCCTTGGGAGTATTTAGTGTATTTTTAAGTTCCTAAATGTACACTAATATATATCTACACATAATATACACATAGCACATAATTTGGTGACCATTATATATATATATATATCCCTAAAAATATACTTATTTATACTTGTTTTAATTCTTGAAAAAAAAAACTCTATTTTCTTAGCTTATATTTTGTATAAAAACTTGGGAAAACCTTTGTTAAACATTGTTGAACATTTTTGTAGAAAAGTTTCACAAAATTTATATTTTTCTAAGTGTCAAAATTTTAACATAGTCTCCCCTAAAAATGGAGGTTTTCCCATGTATTAAAACATGTGTTTATTTTTTTTATCACTAAAACTCAAGAATCAACAATTTTGTAAGTAAAGATCACTAAATACATCATACTTTTACATGTTATAAACTTGAAGTTTCATAAAAATGTGTAGTAATTTAGATCTACACACTAAACATAAAGATCTACTTAAATCAAGACTTGTTTGTTAACTTTTATAAACTTTGATGAAACTCTATTTTATAAACTTGATCATCCATAATATTAGTAGGTTCAAGATCATGAGAAATCCGTTTTAAAACAACTTTCAAGTTTACATTAAAGATCTTCAAATTCAACAACATGTTACTTCATGGATCTTTTAAGATCAATGCTTAAACTTGTTAGATCTAAATTGCTAACAAGCTTACATATGATGGATCTAATCAACACAAGATCAACAACAACAACTTCATCATATACATCAAATAACACTAAAACCACTTGATTTTCTTTAGATTATGTTGGTTCTTCATATGTTCATCTTTTAAAGTTAAGATTTCTTTATGGTGTAACTTGTACATATGTAACATACCACTAACAAGAAGTAAAATGGAGATTAGAAGGCTTACTTCTAGCTCTAATGGCTAGGGAAGTGGCAAAGAAACAAAGATGATGAAGATGATGATAAGAAGATGGTTAAAGCTTCCACAAAGAGGTCCTTCACCTTCCAATGCTTGAAGCTTCCTTAGATATCCTTGATACACCTTTGTATATGCTTGGATTGTCTTGAAAATGGTTGAAAATTGAAGATGATGGGAGCGGAGGTGTGGCCGTGAGGTAGAAGAAGAGAGGAGGAGAAGAGTTTGAATTTTGAGAGATGAAAAGTGATGGAAGTTATGTTGGGGGATAAGGTTTTATAAACCTTAAGTAACCATTTCTTCATCAAACATTCCTATTATCTACCACACCATTTTCTAACATTGTGAGACAACATGAGGGCATGTGGGGCCCTCATGTTGACCGTCCAACATAGGTGGGGGGTAATTGATCAAAGTTGAAAGTTTAAGGATTAAGATGTAAGTTTAGATGTTAAATGAAGTGTTATATGTGTTTATGTATTTTTAGGTGTTTTATGACCAATACTAGCTTTAAATCATTAAAAGTATGCTTCTAGTTTATTTTTAGTGTTTTGGTAGCATCCGGTTAATTGTTCGGTTGTCGGTTCGTTAAGGTGTTAACTTGTGTAATTTAGAAGGTATGATGTACCTTTTGTGTTATAGTTTCAATCCCGACACTTAACAAGTTATTCTGGATGTTTTAGGCTATTTCTACATCAATTTTAATTGCTGATTTTTGATGAAAAATGCAAGATTTGTTGTTTATAGTTAGTTTTAAACAGTTTTTAGTGATTTTTTAAGTTTCCAGAAAGTGTTAATATAACCCTTGTTCTCCCACTTGGGTTTTAATATATTTTTGATGTCGGACCTACATCTAAGTCATAAATCTATCATTTAACTGGGCACTGAAGCTGTGCTGACACAGCTAGCCTAACCGGTGAGTTTTCTAATTGTTTTGACGCAACGCTTAAATTATTTCACAATGCGATAAATGAAATATGTAACATGCATGATTTAAATTTAAATGTATGACATGCAAGCATATAATGTTGATGTTTAAAACACCTAAATGCAGACAATAAATAATTATTAAAATAGTACGGAAGTTACCAGTTTCATGCCATTTGTCACAGTTGATCCGCTTGTTTGGTTCATACACTTAAAGGAATACGGATTTTGTGATTTTTGTTAAACAATGGATTTCGATACCATGAATGCTTTTGCAACAACACCCACTACAGTGGTCTAGAACGTTAATTTATACAATGAAATGGGAACTACTAATAAACCACCTAAACTGCTAAGAATGGAAGGTTATTTAAGGTGGGTAGGCAGATATGAAAACTATGTTCAAGCAAATAATTTTGGTGGATGGATGGCCATAGAAGAGGAATATCTGATTAAGAAGAATGAGAATGGGTAAAACATCAAGGTAACACATATTCCTGAGAATGAACGAGAGAAATAGATCAGAGAGAAAAAGATGATGACTCTGCTACAACAGTTGAATAAACAGGAAATTCTAGAACTATTAAAGAATACTAGATCATTCCATTCAATCTGTTGAGCCTTGTATAACAAGAATCGAGGTAACAGTGACATGAGTGTGACAACTGCCACTTTCTGGTAACTTTCGTACATTTAAATTTAATCATTTTACGCTATACAGTTATGTGTTTTGGACATCCGAACTGCATGATTTCATGACATACACTTAGAATACTCATGGAATACATATTTATGATGCACATTATTCATTTTTATTGGTTACATCTGAAACAGTTTAACAATGCATCGAAACAACTAGTATAGTACCGTACCTAGTAGACTAGTGTGCTGATAGAAACGCAGGATCCACAGAAAACATCTTAATGACATATTTAGGGCTTAGACGAGAGTCCAACATCAAATATACATAAAACCCTAATTGGGAATGCAAGGGTTGGGTTTAATACTATCCTGAAGTCTGACAAACACTAAAAACTGCCCGAAAAGCACTAGAAGTCACAAATTCATCACTTTTCTACAGAAATTCAGCAGAAATCAGCATTGTAATCTTTGTGCAATGTGTAAAAGTGTTTTTTAACTTAGAATTCATATGAGAATACATTAGGGTATCATCTAAACCAATAACCATATCAATCCCTACATCTTACACAAGCTAAGCATTCAACTAACGACTAACGGAACCAATGCCAAACGAATATCCGAGCATTTAAAGCTAGTTATGATCACTTAACATCTTAAAACACTTGAAACACCTAAACATCTAAACTTTCTAAACCTTTTTCTACAAATCCTAACACTTGAAACAAAGTAAAACAATTCACAACATAACCCCCCCCCCTGCCCACTTGGTGAAATATCTAAGATATTTCACCTCCTTTTGCAAGTGGTAAACTTGATCATTGAATAACACTTTGTGAACTAGTTTTACTAGAATCATTCATCACATTTTACACCTTATTTTTCACACAAAAAAGCTCTCATCATCCTTACCATTTTCGGCCAAGAACACCCCAAAACCAACTTCATTTTTTAGCCACTTTCTTGATGATCAAGATGCATTTTCATGGAACTTGAGAAGATTTATGGCAATCACAAGTTGAAGCAAGCAATTTCATCCATCCAAGAGCTTTCAACCATCAAATCTTCATCTTCTTTGCTTTCTATATTCATCAAGATCATCCCTAGCCACAAGAGCTAGAAGTGAGCCTTCTAATCTCTTTTTTATACTTGGTTATGTATATATTGTTTAATGGACAAGTTATAACTAAAACAATCATACAAAAATAAGATGAAAATACATAAAAGCAAACTAAAAATCATGATATATAAGATTGTTTATGTTGTGATTTAAAGCATATTACTTATTATATAATACTCTAATTTTTAACATTTCTAAGCATAAGAGGTTGTACTTTGTGCTTCTTTTGTGGTTTGTGCTCTGTGATGTTGTAGGTACAATTGTTGATGCATGTTGTAGGTACCTGTTTTTCTTCTTTTCTTTTCGTATTCACACAACACCAAACCCTAGAGAGAGATGGAGACAGAGACAGAGTTAGAGAGAGAGAAATGTGATGGTGAAGGTGATGTGATTTGAACCACTGCACGAACACCTGCCGCTGCCGAACACCGCCACCGGAGTTCCTTGCCGCCGCACGAGCACCACCGGAGTTCCCTGCCGCCGCACGAACAACAACAGAGTTCCCTGCCGCCGCACGAACACCGTCGGAGTTCCTAGCCGTTCACCCACCTCCAGCATTCACCTAGGTATGGGATTTGTTAATTTGCTGCTTATATTGCATTTGCAGATGTTAAGGTTTGATTCCGTGGTTGTTGTGGTTTACTATAAGATGATCTTCATGCATTCTTTGGGTTTGATTTTACGGAGGTTTGATCTGTCGTTGTTGATTCTATATTGATTTTGAAGTATTATTGCCATACCCTGGCTTTTGCGGAAGCGTGGGTTTATTTGGTGTGACTTCTTAATACCATAGCAATTATCACAACAATGCTATATGAAAATAAAACCATGATGTTCATCCATTCAACAAGTTTTACAGTAAACATGACAACATTGTTTTAAAAAGTTGACGCTTAAAACAAATTACAACATGAGATAATTTAAAATGTGTTCACGAGACACAACAAAAGACATGAATAAAGAAAACACAGTTTAAGACTTGTAACCCGTCCAGGCAAAGGTCACATTTCCTAAACTCGGATGACATCATTATTCCTACGCAGCTTGATGACATTGCATACCTTGCCAGATCCCCTAATTCCCTGAAATACATGCAGTTTGAAAAATCAACAAAAAGTTGAGCGAGTTCAGGTAAAAGTGAGTATGTATGAACCTTTAAAGTATGTATAAAAGTCCCTGGTATGTAGCAATAAGGAAAAAGAGATCACCAATGGGTTGCAAAGCCACTGGTATGTGTGAGAAGTGCAGGGAAACTCAAACCTAGCAAATTTGTTACCGGGCTTCGGCTGGAAGACATAATCACCACTATGGGCCGCCCCGGCCTCACGGGTGTGGGCTCGCTACACCCAAATAGATCTGTCACTCTTGTGTCCCTCGCTCCTAACAAAGAGGATTAATGGCCTCAAGTGTTATTGCCCACCCCTCACATGATCTAGTAGTATAAACCCTCCCTACGCTAACCGTACCACGTAATACAAGTTTGTAATATTTGTCGCATGTATTTCACCCCCAAAGTATAAAACTGAAAACAGTAAAGAGAAAAGGGGGACATGAACTCACAGAAGTGCGTATCCAGAAACGTCAATCTCCAACTCTAACTGCTGCATGACGACCTACACGTACTAATTCCTATTAGACGGACGGTCGTGCCTTGGCTTAAGGTTTAACGTTTTTGGGAAATAGTTAGACAACTATTTCGTATTCACACTTCTTAATTATTTTATAAGTATATTCCTTCCCAAGGATAGGGGTAATAATCCATGTGTGCTTTATAATCCTGAAAATATATTTTTAAGTCTCACTTGAAAAATATATTTTAATCACTTTGTCTAAAATGTTTTAATCTCCAAAATATATATATTTTTCCCAAAAATATTATATCTTATTTCAATAGTTTTTCCAAAATAATATTCTACCAAAAATATACGTATAAGAGTATTTTTCAGAAATACTACATAAGTTACGTTTTAAAGTTCGCGTTGTAAAAATACTTGTGTAATTTAAATAATTATTTTGTGAGAGCGTTGGTATTATTTTGGAGTCGTAATTTCACGGTATTTTCAAGTTATATTATATTTACCCTAAAAATAATATATCTAGAGCACAAAATAACAAACAATCACACAAGCGTTTTATTAAAATATATATTCTAAATATATATTTAACAAATTTTATTTACGAAAATCCACCTCCGGTACTTGGTATTTTTGTAATAAAAATCATGGCGAAGTTTATTTAGAAAAATAATGTCAAAAATATAGTTGTATCCATTTGTTATAAAAATATTTCTAAGTGTTATATTTCTAGAAAAATTTCGCTAGAGTTTCCTCTGTAAATGGAGGTGTCCATGCTTTAGCATATCATTTTCTTTTGTAAAATCAATCAAACAATTTAACAATCAACAACATACAATATTTAATCACTAATCTTGACAAAAATAAGACTAAATCATAAACTCATGAACTTGAAAGTTTGTAAAAATATGTAGTAAAATACTAACATGCTTAGTAGGTCTTGTTATCTTTAAAAATAAGATTAGTTTCTTAAAAACTCTATTTTTAAAGAATTTGAAGTTTAACAACTTCTAGTCATGATTTACAAAAATATTTCGTTGTTAAATTTCCTTGTTACACAAGTGTTCACACACCTGTTTACTTACTAAAAATGCTTTTAGTTCATACAAGATCCGGGTTTTTAACAAAACTAGTATTTTTCATTTGGTTCTTCCGAAAAACCACTTGTAGTTCTTTAGATCTACAAGTTTACATCTTTATTTTTCAATAAATCTTATATTTATTCAAGTTCAAGGTTCATGTATGGATGGTTTCATCATCCTTCATAACTCTATCATTTACATCTTGCTAGTTCATATTCTTAAACATGATCTAGCAAGTCTTGATGATGATCCATCTTACTTCTACTAACAAACAACATCCAATAATCATAACAACACAAGATCTACATGATTTAACCATACATCTACTCTTTATCCACTCTTTATCCACTCTTTACCCCTTTATGTTTCAAGTCTTGGATTATGTTCATTAGTGTTCTTAACATTTAATCATTCTATCATCTATTAACCACTAAAAATGAGAACAAGATGAAGTTTTAGAGCACTTACTACTAGCACAAGGCTAGGGGAGAAACAAGACGTAAAAGTGGTGGATAAAAGAAAACAAGAGTGGTCCTTGAGCTTCCGAGTGCACCAAGCTTGTTTGTTGAACCTCTTGCACCTTTGTATGTATGGAAATGGCTTGAAGGTGGTGGTAGTGTGGTGTGATGGTGGCGGCTGTGAATGGTGGAGAAGGAAGAGAGAAAGCTTTGTGATGTTGGGTGTTTGATGAAAGAGAGTGGTTAACCTTTAGGTTTATTTATAAATCAAGTTTCACTATAGTCCATCATGTAATATGTCTAATTAACCAACAACAATTAAATAAAATAATCAAAAGAATGTGGGGGGTGTCCCTACATCTTGTGACCGTCAATTGGGGGGGGGGGGGGTAGGGGGTTGGGTTGTAATGGAACTAGTTACAAGACTTGGTTAAGATCCAATGATATGATTAGTGTATTATTATGTGTTGTATATTATAAGGTGTGTTAGGGTGTTCGGGGACCCTAACTAGCTCAGAAAAGTAGAAACAATGTATTTGGCAATATTTTTATGTTCCGGGTAAAGTCCGGTTGTTCGGTTTGATGTTGATCCGTTAAAGTGCTAAATAAAGCTTTAAAGTGTCTTTTGTATTGTTTTTAGTGATACAATAAATTCCCATCACTTTGGAAAGTGTCTAGGACTATTTTGCCAAGTTTTTGCACTTTACTAGCATTGTTAAATGCTGAATTTTGATTTTTTAGTGCAGAATTCTGCACTTAAAGAATGTTTTAGGCACTTCCGGGCACTATAACTATCACCTAGTGACGCAGTTTTATGGTCCTCACCTTCCTACACTCCCTACTAGTGTAGTATTCCATTCCTAGATCATACTGGCCTCATAAATATTGTCTGTCTTGTGCTGGCATTGTCAGCATGTTTACCGGGTTATCCGCTCACTGTGCTTTCGTGCATCAAGTTTGTCACTAATGTTTGTGTGTAAATAATAGAGTGATAGTATAAAATGTGATGCATGTGTATGTTTGTATCAGAAGACAGAAAGCAGTTTAATCATAATTGTAATCAAGCACAGTAATTAAGCACTAATTTAATATTAATTAATCTGTACGGATACCTGGATTTGTGAGGGTTGTCACATTCTCCCCCCGTTTAGAAAATTTCGTCCCGAATCAAAATGCCTATGCTGATGGCAGAGGAGGAGGAGGAAAACGAGAGTAATACAGGCAACACATATGTAACCAATCCTCCTCTAAAGCACGACAGACACGCAGCAAATATGCTATCTGCTGCTTAGAGGTCAAGAAACGGACGTCTGAATCAGGTGAAAGTGGACGAGGAGTGTGTGGTGCTGCAAATGGGGTCTGACAATGGCAAGGTGGTCGTGGAGCTCTCTCCAACTCCTGTATACGATGTGTCAATGCCTCCTGCTGTATCATCAAGGATGTAAGGATGTCCTCCGTAGAGTACCCAACATGGTACGGGTGGTACGGATCAGACAATGGCATGATAGGGGGCGTAGTCCATAAAAATGGCTCGCTCGATGGAGTGAAAGATGGTGCAGTAGGTGGTGCAACATGGGGAAACTGTGATGTGTATGGAAAAGGTGATGACAGCATGGGTGGAGCAGAAACAGGCGGCTGCCTAGATGACCCCTCTCCAGGACGAGGTGGCGGTATGTCCTGGAGGAACGTAATAGGGAGATCAGTGCGGTGAGCGTCTGTGGTGTGTGGGGGAAATAACGGGATATCAATGGGTGCTGAAACGGGGGCTACTGGAGGTGTAACAGGTAATACAAATGGTGGGTAATCGTTATCGTTATCGATCCACCCGTTGTGGGTGTCGGCATATCGTAGATCTATATGAGCAGCAAAAGGTGCACGGTCATACAATACCAGCACGGGATCAGGAATCGGTGCATCAACAACAGGATCATCCACCAGCGGTGGAGCAACAACTGGTGGGTCAGCAATGTGTGGTACAAAAGCTGGTGCATCATCATGAACAGGGTCATGCTCTAGCGCAGGATCAGGGGCAACAATAGGCTCAGGGGCCATGACCGGCTCAGGATCAACAACATCCATGTCAAAATCAGCAGGGACATCAAACAAAGGCTCAATAGGAGCTACAGGCACCTCTAGGGGTTGGTCCAGGTGAATGAACTCGATCTCCTGGTCAGGATCGAAATCAGGTGGAAAGACTGGATCCAGATCATCATCGACCTCGTGGTCAAACTCGTACTCATGTGCGGGAGCAGGTGCAGCTTATAACGCCATGTCTGGGTCGGCGTCATGGGAGTGATGCTGCACTCCCAGGTCATGCAAAGATGCAGACGCCGCAGACTCAAATGAATCTGGGACCGGTGAACCAACAGGAAGCTCCTCTGCAGGGGCCTCAACAATGGGAAGAATGACGTCAGCAACAATAGGGGCCCCGCCCTCATGATCAGCCTCAGGTGGATCCGCCTCGAATAGATCAATGTCGTCATCAGAAACGACATCGAGTGGCATGTTTAATACTGGAAAAGCAGCAAGCGGTATAGGAGCAGGGATCACCGCAAGTGGTAAATCCCCGACAGGAAGGCCATCAACAGGCTCAACTCCGACAGGCAGCGCGAAGGGCTGAAAATCGTCGTCATCAGTGCTGGTGGTGTCTGATGTGTAGACCTCTCGCTCTGACGGAATCTCGTCATCGGACACAACTGCCATAGGATCTAAGGTGTCCGAAACTCCTGTGTCTGAGGATGATGGCATGATGTCTGTAACACAACCACACATATGCACAAATAATCAACATAAGATCAAATAATCATGTAAGTCACCATAAAGCAAACAAATAATTTTCCTAGTCTCTCTAGACTACCCTCCCAGCCTCTCAAACTGAACCTCCTAGTCTCTCAGACTAACTCCCTGGCCTCTAAGACCAACCTCCCAGTCTCTAAGACTAAACCTCCCCAATATCTAAGATTGAACCCTTCAATCTCTAAGACCGAACCTCCCTCAGCCTCTAAGGCTGAACCTCCCCAGCCTCTAAGGCTGAAATCCCTCAGTCTCTAAGACTGAACCACAAATTTTTGAAAAAGAGTTTTTGTACCTTTTATTTGTAAAAATGGTTTGTACTCTGGATTTGGACGTTTTAGTGTATGCAATGTAAAAATATTGTCGTGAGAGCCCTAGTGATCATAGTCTAGACACGAGAAAGAATCCTAGTTCGCTATGATCAATGCTCTGATACCAAGCTGTCACACCCTGGCTTTTGCGGAAGCGTGGGTTTATTTGGTGTGACTTCTTAATACCATAGCAATTATCACAACAATGCTATATGAAAATAAAACCATGATGTTCATCCATTCAACAAGTTTTAAAGTAAACATGACAACATTGTTTTAAAAAGTTGACGCTTAAAACAAATTACAACATGGCATAATTTAAAATGTGTTCACGAGACACAACCAAAAGACATGAATAAAGAAAACACAGTTTAAGACTTGTAACCTGTCCAGCAAAGGTCACATTTCCTAAATTCGGATGACATCATTATTCCTACGCAGCTTGACGACATTGCATACCTTGCCAGATCCCCTAATTCCCTGAAATACATGCAGTTTGAAAAATCAACAAAAAGTTGAGCGAGTTCATGTAAAAGTGAGTATGTATGAACCTTTAAAGTATGTATAAAAGTCCCTGGTATGTAGCAATAAGGAAAAAGAGATCACCAATGGGTTGCAAAGCCACTGGTATGTGTGAGAAGTGCAGGGAAACTCAAACCTAGCAAATTTGTTACCGGGCTTCGGTTGGAAGACACAGTCACCATTATGGGCCGCCCCGGCCTTAGGGGTGTGGGCTCGCTACACCCAAATAGATCTATCACTCTTGTGTCCCTCGCTCCTAACAAAGAGGATTAATGGCCTCAAGTGTTATTGCCCACCCCTCACATGATCTAGCAGTATAAACCCTCCCTACGCTAACCATACCACATAATAAAAGTTTGTAATAATTGTCGCATGTATTTCACCCCCGAAGTATAAAACTGATAACAATAAAGAGAAAAGAGGGACATGAACTCACAAAAGTGCGTATCCAGAAACATCAATCTCCAACTCTATCTGCTGCGTGACGACCTACACGTACTAATTCCTATTAGATGGACGGCCGTGCCTTGGCTTAAGGTTTAACGTTTTTGGGAAATAGTTAGACAACTATTTCGTATTCACACTTCTTAATTATTTTATAAGTATATTCCTTCACAAGGATGGGGGTAATAATACATGTGTGCTTTATAATCCTGAAAATATATTTTTAAGTCTCACTTGAAAAATATATTTTAATCACTTTGTCTAAAATGTTTTAATTTCCAAAATATATATATTTTTCCCAAATATATTATATTTTATTTCAATAGTTTTTCCAAAATAATATTCTACCAAAAATGTACGTATAAGAGTAATTTTCAGAAATACTACAGAAGTTACGTTTTAAAGTTCGCGTTGTAACAATACTTGTGTAATTTAAATAATTATTTTGTGAGAGCGTTGGTATTATTTTGGAGTCGTAATTTCACGGTATTTTCAAGTTATATTATTTTTACCCTAAAAATAATATATCTAGAGCACAAAATAACAAACAATCACACAAGCGTTTTATTAAAATATATATTCTAAATATATATTTAACAAATTTTATTTACGAAAATCCACCTCCGGTACTTGGTATTTTTGTAATAAAAATCATGGCGAAGTTGTTGGGCATTCTATGGTGTCATGTCCACCTCTACAAACTTCGCACCTATCGACCATCTTCTTAATTTCTAGCAACTCTTTGGTGATATAGTCTAGTTGAGATACTACCTTTGAGTCTGAAACGACTTGGTTCACTCCTCGAGAAGATGAGGAAGTGGCAAGCCAAAAGTTTGACTTTTTCTTTTTCTAAGAGAAGAGAGAAGGAAAAGTATACCTGGTATTTCCAACCCAAATTAGAATGAAAGATTATCTAAGTGTTCAATCAGACTATGTTTGAAAGAAGGACGTAACCAGTGCTAGTTGAATCATCCCTTACTCTTCTCCTAGTCGGTGTAAGAGTAAGCGCTCTTTCCCTACCCGCTGTTATAGCTCGAGTAGGAGTTCTTGGAGATGAAAAGAGAGGAATGAGATGCAGCGCTTAGGTCCCTCTCGTCTTCTACATCGGCTACAGGTAGAGCTCCTATGAAAAGAGAGAAGCTGATGTAGAGGTATTTCATTCCCCTAAAACTCTTGTTTTTCTCAGGATCAGGGTAGTGAATTGGCTGTTAGAACAGAGTATAAGCAGTAGATTTTGACCCTATATGCGATAGAACTCTTTCAATTCATGAGAGAAAGTGCTTTAGTAGCGATTTCCCTGTTATAGTGCAAGACGCAAGGAGAAGCACGAGCGGAGCGGTCTGGCTAAACGTGCAATGCCCCGTAGGGAGATCTAGCTTATTGGTCTAGTGCTTCCGGGTATTTAGAAAAAAAATGTCAAAAATATAGTTGTAGCCATTTGTTATAAAAATATTTCTAAGTGTAATATTTCTAGAAAAATTTCGCCAGAGTTTCCTCTGTAAATGGAGGTGTCCATGCTTTTAGCATATCATTTTCTTTTGTAAAATCAATCAAACAATTTAACAATCAACAACATACAATATTTAATCACTAATCTTGACAAAAATAAGACTAAATCATAAACTCACGAACTTGAAAGTTTGTAAAAATATGTAGTAAATTACTAACATGCTTAGTAGGTCTTGTTATCTTTAAAAATAAGATTAGTTTCTTAAAAACTTTATTTTTAAAGAATTTGAAGTTTAACAACTTCTAGTCATGATTTACAAAAATATTTCGTTGTTAAATTTCCTTGTTACACAAGTGTTCACACACTTGTTTACTTACTAAAAATGCTTTTAGTTCATACAAGATCCGGGTTTTTAACAAAACTAGTATTTTTCATTTGGTTCTTCCGAAAAACCACTTGTAGTTCTTTAGATCTGCAAGTTTACATCTTTATTTTTCAAGAAATCTTATATTTATTCAAGTTCAAGGTTCATGTATGGATGGTTTCATCATCCTTCATAACTCTATCATTTACATCTTGCTAGTTCTTGTTCTTAAACATGATCTAGCAAGTCTTGATGATGATCCATCTTACTTCTACTAACAAACAACATCCAATAATCATAACAACACAAGATCTACATGATTTAACCATACATCTACACTTTATCCACTCTTTACCCCTTTATGTTTCAAGTCTTGGATTATGTTCATTAGTGTTCTTAACATTTAATCATTCTATCATCTATTAACCACTAAAAATGAGAACAAGATGAAGTTTTAGAGCACTACTACTAGCACAAGGCTAGGGGAGAAACAAGACGTAAAAGTGGTGGATAAAAGAAAACAAGAGTGGTCCTTGAGCCTTCGAGTGCACCAAGCTTGTTTGTTGAACCTCTTGCACCTTTGTATGTATGGAAATGGCTTGAAAATGGCTTGAAGGTGGTGGTAGTGTGGTGTTATGGTGGCGGCCGTGAATGGTGGAGAAGGGAAGAGAGAAAGCTTTGTGATGTTGGGTGTTTGATGAAAGAGAGTGGTTAACCTTTAGGTTTATTTATAAATCAAGTTTTACTATAGTCCATCATGTAATATGTCTAATTAACCAACAACAATTAAATAAAATAATCAAAAGAATGTGGGGGGTGTCCCCACATCTTGTGACCGTCAATTAAGGGGGGGGGGGGGTAGGGGGGTTGGGTTGTAATGGAACTAGTTACAAGACTTGGTTAAGATCCAATGATATGATTAGTGTATTATTATGTGTTGTATATTATAAGGTGTGTTAGGGTGTTCGAGACCCTAACTAGCTCAGAAAAGTAGAAACAATGTATTTGGCAATATTTTTATGTTTCGGGTAAAGTCCGGTTGTTCGGTTTGATGTTGATCCGTTAAAGTGCTAAATAAAGCTTTAAAGTGTCTTTTATATTGTTTTTAGTGATACAATAAATTCCCAACACTTTGAAAGTGTCTAGGACTATTTTGCCAAGTTTTTGCACTTTACTAGCATTGTTAAATGCTGAATTTTGTTTATTTAGTGCAGAATTCTGCACTTAAAGTATGTTTTAGGCACTTCCGGGCACTATAACTATCACCTAGTGACGCAGTTTTATGGTCCTCACCTCCCTACACTCCCTACTAGTGTAGTATTCCATTCTTGGCTCATACTAGCCTCATAAATATTGTCTGTCTTGTGCTGGCATTGTCAGCATGTTTACCGGGTTATCCGCTCACTATGCTAACTGTGCTTTCGTGCATCAAGTTTGTCACTAATGTTTTTGTGTAAATAATAGAGTGACAGTATAAAATGTGATGCATGGGTATGTATGTATCAGAAGACAGAAAGCAGTTTAATCATAATTGTAATCAAGCATAGTAATTAAGCACTAATTTAATATTAATTAATTTGTACGGATACCTGGATTTGTGAGGGTTGTCACAATTATAGAGTCCACATTTGAAGAATTAGGGTTCTTACATAGTGTTTTTGACTTTTTTTATTTTACTTTTAGTTTTATTATGAAAGTAAGAAACTGATGGGGTTCCAGTGGCTTATTCACTCGTCGGCGGTTATTGACGATGGTGATCGGTCATAGCCGGGTGTAATTTATGTTTTTTAGGTTAGTTGGATGTCAGTTTGTTGTTATTTGGTTTCAAGTATTTGTGTTTTAACTAGGGTTCCGGCAGTTTGCAAACGTTCTACGTTTGTCTTTCTACTCCGGTGAGTAGTTTAATACAACTTTCTTAATGTAATGATCGTAATCTGATCCTGTAGGTTGATGTTGCTGAGAATGGCAAAGATGATTCTGAAATATCAGGTATCTTGCTAAAGAACATTAATTTTCATACATCTCACATTTGCATGCCTTTTGGGGCTGTTTGGATTCTTGGATTGCTATCATCATATTTTCAATTTTGTTTTTGTCAGATGCTGATATTTTTTTCTTCATAAACCTCTTTCCTGATGGATATTCAATCGGAACCCCTTCTGAGGTTTGTTACAACATCATGTCAATTTTTTTCGCTTCCATTTCAAGTTTCAACTAACTCCTTTGTACACACTTTCAGAATTGGATTGCCGTACAAGATGATCCAAAGTTCTTGCACCCGTATGATCAGACATCAGAGAGCCTATCCTTGGTAATTGTTAATCTTTATACTTGTATCTAGAGGTGACAATTTCAACCCATTTACTTATGATTGGTTAACTTGGGTTGGGTTTAATTTTTCTTTTTAATTTATACATGTCTCAAATGGGTCAAATGAGTAAAAAGGTTTAGCCAAAAGGGAATGGGCCGAACGGGTTGAAAGATTACCCGAAGTCTATTTTTTTATACCACCTCGTAAATCATTCTCAGTTAGATATTCAATTATTATTTTATTGGTAAGTAGGCTATTGAACATGGCTTGTTACCTGCTGATTGCTGATTTCTTGGATGATATACCATGCAAATATATTAATGGAGCGGTTGCTTGCGATAATGACACTTGATCTACCACACATCAAAATCCACCGCCCCTTTCTCACTCCTCCATTTTCTTATGATTTTCCACAGATAATGACACTTGATCTTTGACCGGCCATTTTGTTACAACGAATAGCTGCAACATAAATGGTGGTTTCGCAGCGACGATGACAACGACGGGAAGAATCGATGGCGGTTTTGGGGTACCGTCTACGGCGGCGGCGCAAAGGTGTAACTTTTGCAGATGACTTTTTTTTGTAAAAGGTGGTATATCGATGTAGATGGTTGTTGCAGGTATAGAAAGGCAACGTCATTATGTTATTGTGAAAAACCTAGGGTTGCAGTATCATTTTGAGCTGCATAAAGGTGAGTACTTTTCAGTTTTTCATCGGTTTCTTGGAACTTTTTCACTTGGGTCTGATAGATTTATGATTTTGTTTGGTTTTGGGTTCTTCAAGTTTGTTGCAAGGTTTGAGTCTTGATTATGCTATATTGTGAATAACATAAGGTTATAGAACAATAAAAGTGTTTGATTGTTTCAAATTGCCTGCTTGAAATTATGTCTTAATCACAAACAATCTTTTTGCAGATGATATGTTATTTGCAATCGAGCATGCTTGATTACATGTGTTTATTAAATAAACTGAAATGAATAGTGGCAGGATTGTGATTTACCTACCTGCCACTGTGACACATCGGGCTTTCCCGAGCAACCTTCTCGTATTAGCACGGTGTGTGCATATATATTATTAAATGGAAATTGTGAATTATATTAGTGTGTTATGTAATCCTTGTATTAAACTATGTGTATGTAATATATATATATATAAGTACGTATAAGTGATTCGAGACCATGAACCCGACTCGAGACCACTCGGTCTCGAGTGAACGATTGGGCCGGTTGGGCCGTGCACCCCCCAAAGCCCATTCGGAACCCATTAGAGTGTACCGACCTTAGAACGGGTATAAAACCCATGCCCAAGCCAACCTTCTCTCATTTTGATATTTCCATCATTCTCCCCACACTCTCCTACACTCACACACTCTCTCTCTCTCTCTCTCACTAAAACCCTAAAACACCACCACCAAACCTCCTCTCATTTCCTTCTCTCGGATTCAACCAAGACTCTCGGATCAAGCTCGATATCATCACTCGGAAGTTGGTTCATTGATCCTTCATACCCTTTCAACTATCCGGTTAGTTCTTTTGTAGTTGATTGATCAAAAATGATGATAGCAATTGTTTTGATAGTTGGATGCTTGAATGAGTATGCTACTTATTAGATATTAGATTTGTTATCAATATTGAAACAACTTGTGTGAAACAAAGTGCTTCTTATAAACCGAATAAACGATTGGAATAATGAGTAGTAAATGGATGAGCTTAGTGTGTTCAAATAATGGATTCATGCTAGAAAGTGTAAGAAAATATTATTTCCATAGTATTCTTGCAAGATTTCCTTGATAGTTAGATTATAAACCTTGAAATGAATAATGTGTGTTTTAGTGTTCAAGGCATGTTACTATGCTTTCAAGATCATATTTTGATAAACCAAATAAACATGATGATGTATGATGAAAAACCCTAAAAAGATGAACAAGTTTGAATGTGAATATGAATATTTGAACATGCTATGAATTTTAAAAAGATGCCATGTTTGATCTGATTTGTTTGGAAATTAGACAACAAAACATGTTCATGAAATTCTATTGGATAGTACATATTGTCATGAAAACAAAATTCTATTGGATAGTACTATTAGACAAGTTCTAGAAGGTTTTCGGTCATCAGGTGTGCGAGTCGAGACCTCCTGTCTCGACCCGAGACCAGCAAATTACAACTCGAGACTGCGGAGATTGCTACTCGAGACCACATAGCAATCACTCGAGACTGAACCCGAGACGTCTGAGGTTGCGACTCGAACTGCGTGACTCGAGACCACCCCACTGCAACCCGAGACCATTTGGTTTCGACTCGAGACCGAGAGGTCTCGACTCGAGACCACCATGTCTCGAGTAGGCTACTTGTTTTCGTTATTGGGTTGCATCTGATGTCTGGGTTGCATGATTTCCGGTTACTGTTACTGATTAACGGTTCAAGTGTTAGGACAGGCCCAATACCCTCGTATGTTTTAGTATGCTATGTGTTAAATACGTGTACCATATACGTGATTACTTGTGTCTGTGCCTGACCTATACTGGTAACCATTTAGGACGTGGTGACCAGCATACTTAACCAAGTGAACTAAACTGCCGAGCAACCCAAGGTGAGTTCACAACTTAAAGCATGCGTTCCCGGTGGTTTGTGAAACGGAACTAAAAACAACACTATCCCCTTGTGAGGGATACAACTTACTTTTCTTCCCTTGTTATTGGGAACCTTTAGTTAATTACTGTTTATACGGAATGCAACAAGCAGCACTAAACGAAACTCTATCACTTAAGTCCCTACTACTTAATACCGATTAGTCGCCGGGGCCAGGCGAACGGGTTATTAGTTGATAGCGCTATTTAGGTCTTACCAACCTCACACCGTGCCCGTGTATGGGATCGGGAGTGAACTAATGGACTCTGGCATCCGTCAATGATGATAGAACATTGACATCGGGGCATTCTGCGGAAACGTACGGTTACCTAGTATTTGGTATTGGAAAAACAGTTTAGTCGCTTACTTTTGGGGTAGCTCCCCTTGGCATGTATAAACGGATAAATTAACTGGTGAAACAAGTTTTTTTTTTTGGTAATTAAAAACTGGACAAGTCGTGAACTCGCTCAACATTATTGTTGACATCTTACTGCATGCTTTGCAGGTAACCAGTGACTCAGGAGCTCGCAGCTTGGGGACGTGTAGTGGTCGTCAAAACCCGTGTGTTGGGTTTTAAATCATCTTGAACTATGAACTTGTTTTCAACCTATTTGAATTATGCTTCCGCTGTTTGCTTAAACTATGATTCGAACTTGAACTTTTGAAACCTTAAACTATTATGGTTGCTAACTATTTTGGTAGGTGAACATTTTTACTATTAAATCAACGCTCAGTATAATTGATGGCTGGATCCTGGTCAGTCACGCTCTCAAGCGGATGATACTCCGCAGGTGGAATTTGGGGGTGTGACAGATTGGTATCAGAGCCATTGGTTATAGTGAACTTGGTTTTAAAAAGGGGAAAATCTTTTTGAGAAAAAACAGACTATAACCCGTGACTCGTGACGACACTACACTCCAAGTGCAAGACTCGACTTATCTAACCTCATAGCTCGGACCCGTGTTTACTTGCTTGTTTGTTTTATGCTTTCTACTCTGCTATACGTACTAGTTTGCCTAATTAGATAGATACGCCTCCCCTCTTCTATCTCATTCTCGCTATATTACGACATCAGACTCATACTATGTTTTCTGGTTATGAAGACAATGAGTGGACGCGGACGAGGAAACGTCAACATGACTCAGGCTCAGTTCACTAACCTGATCAACACGGTGGCTGCAGCTTTCGCAGCTCACCCTGGAGGTAAAACTTGTTATTTTAGGGTGTTTAGATCCTACCACCGCATCGTCTTTTCACCTCTAAACCTATTCGCATCGCTCTCACAACAGGTCAGCATGTGCCTGCGCAACCACGTGCGTGTACTTTCAAGACCTTCATGGATTGCAAGCCTCTTCCTTTCAATGGCACGGAGGGTGCCATAGGTCTTTTGCACTGGATCGAGAAGGTGGAAGCTGTCTTTGCTGTCTGCGAATGTCCCCCTACTAATTGGGTGAAGTTTGCTACTGGTACCCTTGAGGGAAGCGCGCTTTCATGGTGGAAGGCGCAAATTCAAATGCTTGGTTTGGAGACTGCTAATGCTACTGCATGGGAAGATTTCAAGGATATGATCAAGTAAGAGTATTGTCACAGGGATGACATCCACAAACTCGAGGACGAGTACTATGGTCTCAAGATGGTTGGGTCAGAGATTGAGACCTACACCAAGCTGTCCAACGACTATGCTGCACTTTGCCCAAACATGTCCCGACCTATGTATCGAAGGATCGAATTGTACATCAAAGGCTTGGTCCCAGAAATCCGGAGCCATGTGACCTCGGCCAACCTCAATACCATACAGCCCGTGGTTCATCTTGCCCACAAACTCACCAACCAGGCTGTGGAGGAGGGCAAGTTGCCCAAGAGGATCAGTGCTACGGAAGGAACTTCTAGTGATGGCAAACGAAAGTGGGATGGAAATCAGGGCAAGGATGCTAGCTCTACTCAGGCTCCAGCCCAGCAAAGGAGAACTGAAAACAACAAAGGCCCTCAGCAACAGGGTGGCTATCGGGGAAGCTACCCTAAGTGCAACAAGTGTAACAGACACCACAATGGGGCGTGTAACAAAGGTCAGTGTCAGCGATGCAACAAAATAGGGCATGAAGCCAAGGATTGTAGAAGTCAGTTCCCAGCAAGGCAGAATCAGCAACAACCCCAACAGCAGCAGCAACAAGGAAACAACCGTGGATGTTACAAATGTGGGGCAGTGGGACACTTGCGAAAGGACTGCCCAGAGCTAAACCAGAATCGCAACAACAACCAGGGAGCTCGGAACCACGATCAAAACAACAATGCTGGGAATGGTGCAAGGGGAAGAGCTTTCGTGATTGGAGCTGGGGAAGCAAGGAATGACCCCAACGTTGTGGCAGGTAAGTTCCTACTTGATGATCGCTATGTTTCTGTGTATTTGATTCTGGAGCCGATGCTAGTTATGTATCCCTAAGTATTAGTAAGAAGCTTAAGCACCCACCTGCATTATTAAGTTCTAAGCACATCGTCGAGTTAGCCAATGGTAGAAACATCGAGGCCTCACACGTGATCCACGACTGCAAGCTAGAATTGTCTGGTCAGACGTTTAGTATCGATCTTTTCCCTGTCATTCTTGGAAGTTTCGACGTCGTCATCGGTATGGATTGGTTATCCAAACATCGCGCTGAAATTCTCTGTCAAGAGAAAGCAGTCCGTATTCCACGCCGTTTTGGCAAACCCCTCATTGTTCAAGGTAACAAAGGCGGAGAAGTCTCGGGCATCATCTCGTTCCTAAAAGCCCAGAAGTGTTTACGAAAAGGGCACATCGCTATCTTAGCACTTGTCACCGACACACAAGAAAAGGAAAAGAGGATTGAAGATTTTTTAGTGGTACGCGACTATCCCGAGGTATTTCCTGAAGAACTACCTGGGCTCCCTCCTCATCGTCAGGTCGAATTCCAAATCGAGCTAACTCCTGGAGCAACGCCCATAGCTCGAGCACCCTATCGACTAGCCCCCGCAGAACTGAAAGAACTCTCTACGCAATTACAGGAACTATTGAATAAAGGATTTATCCGCCCTAGTTCATCACCCTGGGGAGCACCAGTACTCTTTGTTAAGAAGAAGGATGGCACGTTCCGAATGTGCATCGACTATCGTGAGTTGAACAGGGTTACCATCAAGAATCGCTACCCTCTCCCGCGAATCGACGATCTGTTCGATCAGTTGCAAGGATCGAGCTACTACTCCAAGATTGACCTGCGATTAGGTTATCATCAGCTGAGAGTCCGTGATGAAGACATCTCCAAAACTGCCTTCAGGACTCGTTATAGTCATTATGAATTCCTCGTTATGCCCTTTGGGATGACCAACGCACCTGCGGTTTTCATGGATCTCATGAACCGAGTGTGCAAGCCGTACCTCGACAAATTCGTGATTGTGTTCATCGACGACATCCTGATCTACTCAAAAAGTCAGGAGGAGCACGAGCAACACCTGCGCCTTATTCTTGAACTCCTTCGCAACGAGCAATTGTACGCCAAATTCTCGAAATGTGACTTCTGGCTTCGAGAAGTCCATTTCCTTGGGCACGTGGTCAATAAGGACGGAATTCACGTAGACCCAGCTAAGATCGACTCGATAAAGAACTGGCCTACGCCTAAAACTCCAACCGAAGTTCGCCAATTCTTGGGATTGGCAGGATACTATCGCAGATTCATCCAGGGATTCTCGAAGATTGCACAACCCCTAACGGCACTCACCCAGAAAGGCATTGCTTACAAGTGGAACGAGACGCAGGAGTCTGCCTTTCAGAAGCTAAAGGATAACCTCTGTAGTGCTCCTATTCTCTCGTTACCTGAGGGTACCGACGACTTCGTAGTTTACTGCGATGCGTCTATTCATGGGCTTGGTTACGTGTTGATGCAACGCGAGAAAGTTATTGCCTACGCTTCTCGACAGCGTAAGACACACGAAAGAAACTACACAACGCATGACTTGGAACTGGGAGCGGTGGTTTTTGCTCTTAAGATATGGAGACATTACCTGTACGGTACCAAGTGCACTATCTACACCGATCACAGGAGTCTCTAGCATATCTTCCAGCAAAAGGAATTAAACATGCGACAACGTCGGTGGGTCAAACTCTTGAATGATTACGAATGCGCCATCAGGTACCATCCGGGCAAAGCCAATGTCGTGGCAGACGCCCTCAGCCGAAAAGACACTACGCCCAAGCACGTGCGGGCATTACAACTTACCATCCAGTCTAACCTCCCTACCCAGATTCGAAATGCTCAGGCTGAAGCATTGAAACCAGAGAACATCAGAGCCGAGTCTCTGCGAGGATCGAGATAGCGATTAGAACAAAAGGAAGATGGCGCATACTATGTGTCAGGGCGCATTTGGGTTCCACTCTACGGGGATATGCGTGAACTAGTGATGAACGAAGCCCATAAGTCCCGTTACTCAGTTCATCCTGGTTCAGATAAGATGTACCATGACTTGAGGACTACATATTGGTGGCCTGGCATGAAGGCCCACATAGCAACATATGTCAGCAAATGTTTGACTTGCGCAAGAGTCAAGACAGAGTACCAGAAACCAGCAGGCCTACTCCAGCAACCAGAAATCCCGAAATGGAAATGGGAACAAATTTCCATGGATTTTGTCACAGGGCTACCTAGGTCTCAACGCGGAAACGACACTATCTGGGTGATAATAGACCGATTGACCAAGTCTGCACACTTTTTGGCTATTAAGGAAACAGATAAGTTTTCTACACTGGCAGATGTGTACCTGAAGGAAGTGGTTTCAAAGCACGGAGTGCCAACCTCCATTATTTCCGACCGAGACGCTCGCTTTACTTCAGAGCTGTGGCAAGCTATGCACAGGTCCTTTGGCTCACGTCTAGATATGAGCACCGCTTATCACCCACAAACGGATGGGCAGTCTGAACGGACCATCCAAACCCTAGAAGACATGCTTAGGGCATGTGTGATCGATTTTGGCAAAAATTGGGAAAAGCACCTATCGCTAGTAGAGTTCTCGTATAATAACAGCTACCACACTAGCATTCAGGCAGCACCTTTCGAGGCATTGTACGGTCGTAAGTGTCGGTCACCTCTTTGCTAGGCGGAAGTCGGTGATAGTCAGATCACAGGCCCAGAGCTGGTAGTAGACACAACGGAAAGGATTGCCCAGATCAGACAACGCATGGCGGCAGCTCGTGACCGTCAGAAAAGTTACGCTGACAAGCGTAGGAAACCGCTAGAATTCCAGGTCGGTGACCGGGTCCTACTCAAAGTCTCACCCTGGAAGGGTGTGGTTCGTTTTGGTAAACGGGGCAAGCTTAATCCGCGATATATCGGACCATTCGAAATTACCGAGAGAATCGGTAAGGTTGCTTATAGATTGAATCTGCCTGAAGAACTGAGTGCGGTACACAACGTATTTCACATATCTAATCTGAAGAAGTGTCTGTCAGATGAAACGCTCGTAATTCCTTTCAAGGAACTCACTATTGACGAACAGCTACACTTTACTGAGGAACCGATTGAGATCATGGATCGAGAGATCAAAACCCTCAAACGTAGCCAGATACCTCTTGTACGAGTCCGTTGGAACTCGCGACGTGGCCCAGAGTTTACCTGGGAGTGGGAAGACCAGATGAAGCACAAGTATCCCCAGTTGTTCCCAAACGAAACCCCCAGCACTGAAGCTACAACCGAATTTCGGGACGAAATTCCAAACTAACGGGGGGATGATGTGACACCCCGTTGAAACGCTCTCGCTCATACTAGCTTGTCAGTGGCTGCCTCAACTTTCGGGACGAAAGTTCTTAAAACTTGGGGATAATGTGACACATCGGGCTTTCCCGAGCAACCTTCTCGTATTAGCACGGTGTGTGCATATATATTATTAAATGGAAATTGTGAATTATATTAGTGTGTTATGTAATCCTTGTATTAAACTATGTGTATGTAATATATATATATAAGTACGTATAAGTGATTCGAGACCATGAACCCGACTCGAGACCACTCGGTCTCGAGTGAACGATTGGGCCGGTTGGGCCGTGCACCCCCCAAAGCCCATTCGGAACCCATTAGAGTGTACCGACCTTAGAACGGGTATAAAACCCATGCCCAAGCCAACCTTCTCTCATTTTGATATTCAATTATTATTTTATTGGTAAGTAGGCTATTGAACATGGCTTGTTACCTGCTGATTGCTGATTTCTTGGATGATATACCATGCAAATATATTAATGGAGCGGTTGCTTGCGATAATGACACTTGATCTACCACACATCAAAATCCACCGCCCCTTTCTCACTCCTCCATTTTCTTATGATTTTCCACAGATAATGACACTTGATCTTTGACCGGCCATTTTGTTACAACGAATAGCTGCAACATAAATGGTGGTTTCGCAGCGACGATGACAACGACGGGAAGAATCGATGGCGGTTTTGGGGTACCGTCTACGGCGGCGGCGCAAAGGTGTAACTTTTGCAGATGACTTTTTTTTGTAAAAGGTGGTATATCGATGTAGATGGTTGTTGCAGGTATAGAAAGGCAACGTCATTATGTTATTGTGAAAAACCTAGGGTTGCAGTATCATTTTGAGCTGCATAAAGGTGAGTACTTTTCAGTTTTTCATCGGTTTCTTGGAACTTTTTCACTTGGGTCTGATAGATTTATGATTTTGTTTGGTTTTGGGTTCTTCAAGTTTGTTGCAAGGTTTGAGTCTTGATTATGCTATATTGTGAATAACATAAGGTTATAGAACAATAAAAGTGTTTGATTGTTTCAAATTGCCTGCTTGAAATTATGTCTTAATCACAAACAATCTTTTTGCAGATGATATGTTATTTGCAATCGAGCATGCTTGATTACATGTGTTTATTAAATAAACTGAAATGAATAGTGGCAGGATTGTGATTTACCTACCTGCCACTGTGACACATCGGGCTTTCCCGAGCAACCTTCTCGTATTAGCACGGTGTGTGCATATATATTATTAAATGGAAATTGTGAATTATATTAGTGTGTTATGTAATCCTTGTATTAAACTATGTGTATGTAATATATATATATATAAGTACGTATAAGTGATTCGAGACCATGAACCCGACTCGAGACCACTCGGTCTCGAGTGAACGATTGGGCCGGTTGGGCCGTGCACCCCCCAAAGCCCATTCGGAACCCATTAGAGTGTACCGACCTTAGAACGGGTATAAAACCCATGCCCAAGCCAACCTTCTCTCATTTTGATATTTCCATCATTCTCCCCACACTCTCCTACACTCACACACACTCTCTCTCTCTCTCTCACTAAAACCCTAAAACACCACCACCAAACCTCCTCTCATTTCCTTCTCTCGGATTCAACCAAGACTCTCGGATCAAGCTCGATATCATCACTCGGAAGTTGGTTCATTGATCCTTCATACCCTTTCACCTAGCCGGTTAGTTCTTTTGTAGTTGATTGATCAAAAATGATGATAGCAATTGTTTTGATAGTTGGATGCTTGAATGAGTATGCTACTTATTAGATATTAGATTTGTTATCAATATTGAAACAACTTGTGTGAAACAAAGTGCTTCTTATAAACCGAATAAACGATTGGAATAATGAGTAGTAAATGGATGAGCTTAGTGTGTTCAAATAATGGATTCATGCTAGAAAGTGTAAGAAAATATTATTTCCATAGTATTCTTGCAAGATTTCCTTGATAGTTAGATTATAAACCTTGAAATGAATAATGTGTGTTTTAGTGTTCAAGGCATGTTACTATGCTTTCAAGATCATATTTTGATAAACCAAATAAACATGATGATGTATGATGAAAAACCCTAAAAAGATGAACAAGTTTGAATGTGAATATGAATATTTGAACATGCTATGAATTTTAAAAAGATGCCATGTTTGATCTGATTTGTTTGGAAATTAGACAACAAAACATGTTCATGAAATTCTATTGGATAGTACATATTATCATGAAAACAAAATTCTATTGGATAGTACTATTAGACAAGTTCTAGAAGGTTTTCGGTCATCAGGTGTGCGAGTCGAGACCTCCTGTCTCGACCCGAGACCAGCAAATTACAACTCGAGACTGCGGAGATTGCTACTCGAGACCACATAGCAATCACTCGAGACTGAACCCGAGACGTCTGAGGTTGCGACTCGAACTGCGTGACTCGAGACCACCCCACTGCAACCCGAGTCCGAGAGGTCTCGACTCGAGACCACCATGTCTCGAGTAGGCTACTTGTTTTCGTTATTGGGCTGCATCTGATGTCTGGGTTGCATGATTTCCGGTTACTGTTACTGATTAACGGTTCAAGTGTTAGGACAGGCCCAATACCCTCGTATGTTTTAGTATGCTATGTGTTAATACGTGTACCATATACGTGATTACTTGTGTCCGTGCCTGACCTATACTGGTAACCATTTAGGACGTGGTGACCAGCATACTTAACCAAGTGAACTAAACTGCCGAGCAACCCAAGGTGAGTTCACAACTTAAAGCATGCGTTCCCGGTGGTTTGGGAAACGGAACTATAAACAACACTATCCCCTTGTGAGGGATACAACTTACTTTTCTTCCCTTGTTATTAGGAACCTTTAGTTAATTATTGTTTATACGGAATGCAACAAGCAGCACTAAACGAAACTCTATCACTTAAGTCCCTACTACTTAATACCGATTAGTCACCGGGGCCAGGCGAACGGGTTATTAGTTGATAGCTCTATTTAGGTCTTACCAACCTCACACCGTGCCCGTGTATGGGATCGGGAGTGAACTAATGGACTCTGGCATCCGTCAATGATGATAGAACATTGACATCGGGGCATTCTACGGAAACGTACGGTTACCTAGTATTCGGTTTTGGAAAAACAGTTTAGTCGCTTACTTTTGGGGTAGCTCCCCTTGGCATGTATAAACGGATAAATTAACTGGTGAAACAAGTTTTTTTTTTTTTTGGTAATTAAAAACTGGACAACTCGTGAACTCGCTCAACATTATTGTTGACATCTTACTGCATGCTTTGCAGGTAACCACTGACTCAGGAGCTCGCAGCTTGGGGACGTGTAGTGGTCATCAAAACCCGTGTGTTGGGTTTTAAATCATCTTGAACTATGAACTTGTTTTCAACCTATTTGAATTATGCTTCCGCTGTTTGCTTAAACTATGATTCGAACTTGAACTTTTGAAACCTTAAACTATTATGGTTGCTAACTATTTTGGTAGGTGAACATTTTTACTATTAAATCAACGCTCAGTATAATTGATGGCTGGATCCTGGTCAGTCACGCTCTCAAGCGGATGATACTCCGCAGGTGGAATTTGGGGGTGTGACAGCCACTCTGTTTCATCTTCTTAGAAGATGAACATTTGTCGTGTCTTGCTAGGTGGCTGATGGTTTTCACAAAACCATTTACACACTCCCACATAAAATCCTAAACCACTCATCTGCCCATCATTTTACACGCACATACAAATCCCGAGAGAGATACACGCCCTAGAAAGAGAGGTCAGACGGAGAGAGAGTGGGAATTGATGGTGGTTAGAGCAAGAAAAGGCGCCGCTAGGTTTAAATCGGTTCAGTCGAAGAGAGAGAGAGAGCAATGAGAGGGAACCGATGCAGCTCTAGCTAGCTAAGGTTCCACTACATTAAAGTCGGCTCAACTGACAGAGTTGTAGACAAGAGGCAGTGTTTGAAGACTAACAGCCGCCGGCAATGAGCCAGATTTGACGATTTTTTATCTCTGGCGAAGTACCGGTGAGCAGATTTACCTCTGCATGTTCTTTGTTTTTTTTGCCAAACTATTGGATTCCAAATTTAGTTTTCAGTTTGTAGATACACTGGGTTCGTTTGGTTTTATTTTAGATCATTTGATTCCAATCCCATTCCCATGTCTGATGTTAAAAACTTTTGTTTAAATGGAAGTTGGTGGTGAGTAGTCGCCGGCGGCATAGTAGACCACAGATGGTTGGAACCGAAGTTGGTTAGTTGCGGTTCACGGTGATGGTTGCAATGGTGATGGACTAGTGGGATTAGTGTTGTGAGATTCACTTTCAGAACAGATTGATGATGATTATATATGCAGCTCAACCAAGTCAACACAGTTAAATTTAGTCAACTCAGTCAACAAACGAGTCGAGTCAAAGCTGGCCAGAAACAAGTTTATACCGAGTCAAGGGTTATACAAATTCGATTACGACGGTGGAGGTAACTTTTGGTCACAAGTTAGTTTTGTTGTTTGTGTAATGGTGATAGTTGGGGTGATGTTTGGTAACACCGGCTTAGATCTGTATTTTTTAAGTGCTTATATACATTTTCTAACGAAGAGTTCCATCACCTGCCTGTCACGTGTTGATTGGGTAACTTGGTGATGGGTCGTACGTCTTTAATCTTCAGCCTTTGATAATGCTCAGTTGGCGAATTTTTCATCTATGGATCACATGTTTAGTTGTTCTTATTAATCTACTTTGATCTTAGCAGAAGGCTTTTGAGCTAGAAAGAATGGTGGACTCATGGAGAACATGATCATCATGATAAAGGTTATAAGTTTGAAAGTGCTAAAAATCCTTCTCTTATGGGCTTTAGTATAAATCCTTAGCAGTGACAAACTCAAAAAACCTATGAAGTGCATAACACGCAACGCTTTGGTTAAATGTCATCTTTACTAGATAGTAACCAACTTTGCACTCGCGCAACGTGCGATGCTTTGGTTAAATGTTATCTTTATTGCCTCATAAAGATTATCAGTTTAGACGGATATAATCGTTGATTATTGTTGAATTCTAATGCCATATCATGAGACTTTATGGGCATGTTTGGATATACACTTTGCATTCGCAAGTAATGAATGATGCTATACAATGTAAGGAATATGTAATTAAATTATTTACATCAGGAAGGCATACTTTTCGACTAAAAAAATTGGATTCATCTTATGTTGCTCTTATCAGTTTTAAAAAGTTGACATATACCTTTAAGCAATTCACATTTTCTGCAAATGGAAGTTTAATCACTATTCCCTTTATTTTAGCAACATGTTTCAGTTCGTTTGTAGGAGGCTTCTAAAAGACATCAAGTCTGAATTTAAGCGTAAGATCCTTATCTCTTATTCAGTTTTGGCGTTTAGCTTCTCATGCATAAAATACTTTAAGTTCACTTTGATGTTATCATATGTGTTCTTCAACGCAGCTTAGGTTTCAGCAGGTATTCTAAGATATACTTCTACCAAGGTGCTGACAGTGAAGTATGTTCCAGGTTTCATTATGAACTCTAGATCTCGACCCGTATCTGTTATTCCCAAGCCTGTTATGACAATTATCCAAATGACAATTTTCTAATACAAATTGTCCTGTCATAAACCTTTTTCTCAAGCGATTCTGGTAAAAAATAATATGTTTTATACTTATTTTGTGTAAGTTCGTAAAATGTATTTGAAAGCAAGTCGGGTCAAATATAATACGTTTTCATTCGATGGCGATGTAATTTTTTTTAAGTAAAGAGTCAGGCCAAATATACAGTATAAATACTTCGACGCCGCCGCAATGCGCGTCGGGTCAAAATCCTAGTTTGATCTAGTTAAGATGAATATCATATGAAAAACTTGTTAGATGATGTTTAAAAACATGATCTAACAAGTGTACATGAAAGTGTTAAAAAGGTTATGTTAAACATGATGTTTAATGGATGATAATAATAATATTTGGTATTGCTAAAGCATATAAAATTTTTCACTAAAAACAATGCTTTTTGCAAGATTTATAAAAGAAACATACAACTTTGCATGCGAGAGGTACGGGGTTCGATACCCCGCATCTCCAAAAAAAAAGATGGGTTTTGTATAGAAGTTTGACAAAACTAGAAGTAAAGTATGATTTTTTGAGCAAGTAAACATATGTAAAGATCATACCAAAACTCTACATGATTATGAGTTCATCTTGTTAAAAATATGTTATGAATCTCATGTGTTTTCGTTTAAGAATGATATGAGTAAATTGTTGGTGATTTGAAAAGAAAAAGATATGTTTTTACTAAACATGGCAAAGTTCATATTTCAAAGGAACTATGGCCAATTTTTCTTAGAAATCATATGTTATAAATACTAGCATTTTTGACAAAGTCTTTACTAGAATAAAAGATTTGAAAGAATAGTTTTTATGAAAGCAAAACTAGATATAAATATATATTTTTGAGAAAATATATATTTAGTGATCTTAACAACTTATGTGCTATGTGTTATTTGATTGTATTAGTTATATGTATGAAAGTTAGGAACTTGAATACAATGATATAAATAAACACAAGACACTTTACAACTAAAGACTTACAAGAATACATATAAACACACCTTAAAAGCAAATTATGGACGATTCGGATATCCGAATACAACTTATGGACAAATCGGACATACGGATAAATAAACGGACTATATAAGTATTTCGGACTATAATATGTAATATATCAAAGCTTGGTAAACTACGTTTTCTAAACCGAACAAGTGACCATATATATTTTACAAGTATACAAAATATATTACACATGGTTTATTTTAAAAATGTATTGTTTTTGAAATGTATAAAGATATATATATATATATATATATATATATATATATATATATATATATATATATATATCCTAACATCTAAAATATATTATTTTGGTGAAAGACTAAAATTATATTTTTAGAACTAGTCTTAAAAATAGATTATTTTTAAGATGATTTCTATACCTTTTACCAAGTATAGATTATATATTCATATGAAATATATCTTAGAATATATAAGTATATATATTCTAAGAATACAAGATCACGTATAATGAACACGAGGATGTACGTATTCCTATACGTACAACTATATACTCACTCACATCACCAACACTTGGTGAAAACACAATTATACAAGTACGATACAACTCACAAGATATAAGAATATATATATATATTTGGCGAAATATATACTAAAAAGTTATCAATTAATACATCTAAGACACAGTTCAACGAATAACAAATACATACAAGTCTTAACACATATTCAAGAGAAAAGACTTGTACATGAGTCATTACAAAGACCGAAGGGTCAAACAAAAATAGGACGTTTGTAGGTCGTGACACTATTCAAGACGACCGCACGTGAGATCACAGTTACTTACAATTCACGGACGCAATTCTGTAAGTTTATGTCCCTTATTCATTTTAAATGCTTTACAACTTTACAACTATCGGGGAAAATACATGTTCATAGTATGATAAGTCAAGGAATGAAACACCTTAGATCATGTGCGAATAGGGTTATACAACTAAGCACCATTAATCCAGTTTGGACCTAGGTACAAGGGGTTAGATCTAATGGGTTTTGGCGAGCCCCACTCTTGGTCGTGGACCTACAAAAAAGAGTGCGTTTGTGTCCCAGTCGATGGTAGTCGACACAAAATCGTCTAGGTTTGGATTGTTTCCTTTTTCGTCACACATATTAATGTCCTTACAAAACATTAATTATCAATGATTTCATTGACGCTTTACATACTACATCATACATTTTACAAATTCATCTTTTACAACTAAGCTGCATGAACTCGCCAACTTTTGTTGATGTTTTCAAGTTAACATGTATTTCAGGGAATTAATGGACCATGTCGGGAATTTCAGTTAAGATAACAAGTTTTAGAACTCCATGCCATCTTTAGGAGGGTTTGCCCATTATATACCGCCTCTTTGGTGCAATATAGTGGTCAAAACCTTAGTAGTTTAAAACTTTCATTTTGTTGTATGAAACAAACACAATTTACTTTTCTGTTAATGGTTTGTAACTGATACACTTAAACTTGTGTTGTGTTCTTTTGAAACAACTATGTAATGGCATTGGAGCATGTTTTATTCATTTAGTATGTTCACTTATATTGATATTATGCAATGAAAACCAATCAGATCACATCTCGCGCTTCTGCTACGAGCGGGTGTGACAATGAGGAAAAGTAAAAAATCATTACTAACAAGGAATTTGATATCTTCATAGTGATCAAAGGGGAAACATTGAAACAGTTGATTGAAAGATTTCTGTATTTAGTTGCTGAAATGAATAGGATTGGAATTGAAAAGTAAGAAACGGAGTTAATGAATAAACTGGCAGATGCACTACCTGAAGGTGATTTGGGTACATACATGTTGATTTTAAAGAAAAATCCGATAGAATATGGAAGATTAAATCTAGCAAAGTGTATTCTAAAGCTTGAATCCCACGAGTTAGAACTCTGAAAAGAAAGCTAAGATGAAATCTGTTACAATACCACAAGATATCGGTTTGTACTACAAGGGACAAGAATCGGCTATTATAGCGAGTCAAAAAATCCAGACAACTTTTACTGCTGAATCTACAGGAGCAAGTGGTAATGATTTTGGAAACAATAGTTTTGGGTATCACAAACTCCACAGAAATTTTACAGCAGTGTTGGATCTAATTCTACATCTCCGCAGACACCACAACATTCACCAAATCAAAACAGTCAAAATTCAAGTCAGTCAACCAAGTTTCTACGGTTCAACATAGCAATAAATCCTCAAAATGTTCAAGGATTATTTGTGTCAATCGCCAAAGAGAACATGTCATTTTTGGCATCTATTCTAGAATCATATGAAAGTCTGGTTGTGGGTCGCATTGATAATTACAACATGACTAAAGAAGACTATGATCAGATAGACCCTAAGGAAATGGAATTGATCGACATAATGTCACACCCTGATATTTCCACATGTCACCGGTGGGCCCGGTGGGGAGTCGTGACGTAGTTGATATCGTCATGGTCAAGCATACACAGAATAGCACAGCGGAAGTCTAGGAATATAAAAAAATATCATTACAAACTCAATGTCTGAAAATATCAAAGTATTTATTAAAGACGAGTCTGTAATATCAAATCCACAGGAGGATCGTTATAGAATGTTTAAAACGAAGCTTAGCAGACTTTATGGCATCTTAAAGGATTTGCAAGATCCTCTTTTTCGACACCGAGCAACTCCCAGCCTATTACGAGTAGTACCTGCCACTTAGCCTTTTGAAAATACGTCAGTTTTCACTGGTAAATACAATTTAACCGACTCATTTGAAAAGAGTTTATGAAAATTGATTTAAGTGCACAAGGCACAAAACCTTTTATAACTTGGGACAATTCTTAATAAAAATCTTGTATACCGAATTACATGTTTACCGTACATCTGGGGCGCAGTACAGAGACTGAGACATGATTAAACGACACACCACTTTAAAAACCCATAAAGGAGTTATCCCCAACTTGTGGGTAATTAATAATTTATTATTGGCATCTTTTCGGTGTATGCCTACACCCTGCGCATAGGTCGTGGCCATTTACAAATGAATGAGCCAAGGATATATCCGGACATGGTCGTTAACCCCCAATGTTTAAGTTATTAACAGAACAGTATCAAAACAGGTTTTATGGATTTACTAGCCACAATACGGCATTTACTTGATCCACACCCGACCAAGCGGTATTCATCTACCGTATCCCAAGCCTGTATAAGGGAAAATAAGTTAAAAGTATTTACCTGAGCTAACACTTGATTCATAGCAATATAACTCAGTCGTATCCAATCTATCTAAATGCAGGTAGCTTTTACCGGGTGGCTCTAGTTTGGAGTGATGGTAATATATAACCAATTCAGAATGCTAATGGTCTTATTTAAGTCGTAGACTTAGACCGGCTAGCTCGAAGTATCTAGAGTGGTACGATACGCTAGATTAAACGATGACCGTAATAGAATGTTATTTAGACCCAACAAGTTTGGATACTTGTATAATATGGGTAAACTAAACACATTCCGGATTTTGAGACAAAAACGATAAGGTTAAACCCGTTTCGGCAAACATACGTAAACTAGTTACATAAACCGATCCGAACGCATAAAATGCGTAACGGGTAACCAAATGAATCATATACAAGTTCCATATGTTATTATGCTTAGAATATGTCAATACATCAGTAGGATGTCAACATATATGCCCAAAAAGTATTTAAACCCATTTTAAGTCCCGTAAGGGCATTTTGCTAATTTTAATACTTATAAAAGAGATTTTATAACAAACTGTAGTTCTGGTCCTTTTTAATCAGTAAAAATATTTAAATTATCTCATTACATCAGTAAGATATCATACATATGTGAGGTTTACCATTTATGGCCAAACTATGCCCCGAAAGGATATTTTGGTCATTTCACATATGCTTTTATGGACATTTTTGGATGTCTGAGTTCACGACTTATGCCTACTGAAATAATATTAAAATTTGTTTAAAAATTCAGTAGGTAACAAGTCTTAGGTGTTAATTATGGTTTAAAACCATAATATGCACCTAAATAGCGTAAAAATCGCTAATTGACGATAATTAAGGGGTTTTATGGAAATCTGAGATTTTGATCAGTTTTGAATGCTCAAAATAATTTATTTAATATATGAAATCAGTAGGAAAAGGTTTGGCATTCAAATCATTTGTAAATCTCATTTTATGCATGAAAAGGGTATTATCGTCCTTTAGCGAATAATACAAGAACTCTATGACATGATCAGTTTATAATCTGATCAATAATTCCAACAATCTCTAAAAATAATATCTTAACAGTAGGTAATGAGTTCTGGGTCAAAATCCAAGTTTAAACATGCTTTATACAAGATATCGCAATTTACTTAGTTAAAAGCTTCTAATTACGATATCGATTATAACTCCTAATTGGGACCAAGAACTGATGTCAAATTTTCGGGACAAGCTTATATATCACTAACAAAGGTTTTTGTCCTCTTACATTTCTAAAAATCTCATTCTTATGTCAAAAGGGCAAAATGGGCGTTTATAAGCATAATAGCGGAAACTAGCGTATTATTCAAACCACGAGGAACCATGCAATATAACTCTAGAGGGTTATACTACTGAATAATATGGTCCTAATGGACGCTTAAAACATGGAAGAATCAAGCTTAATCGGGTCAGAACTGAAAAGTTAAAGCAAAGTCAAGCTTTTGCGACTTTCGGTTGTGAACCGACCCTAAAGTTAGAATTGTCGGGTTGGACCAGCTTAGACATGATCTTATAATCATTACCAAGTTATTAAAGTGTTAAAATATCATTTATAACATCTGCATCTATGGTTTTAATTAATATGCTCAAATCTGCCAAGTTTGACTTTTTACCTAAATGGGTTGACCCGACAATTAACTAAGTAAACGAAGGAATTAGGAGGTGCCCTTTCAGGGGTTAACCACCTACCTAACTATGGTCTTATACCCACTTCCAAATCGATCAGTGGCTGGACCATGAGAGTATAAACCGAAAGTCAAAGTTTATATGCGATATTTGACTTTTCGGTTGATAGAACATAAATCTGAACTAGTGAGTGGGCTAAGGCACTTACAAAGGGCCCATGCTATCTTTTCTACAAGAATATAAGTTCCATACAGATCCTAAAGCTCCATATTGAGAAGATGAGAAGAATGAAAGGAAATGAGCAATTGAATTGAATGGGTTCATGGCCTATTTATATTTTTGGGATGATTATAGGATTAAGACATGTGTTTAGAGATAAGTTATGAATAATACAAGTGTCCTACCAGCTGTTACAAAACAGGTTACAGCCTAATGTTTTGTTTAAATATGGTTTTGGGTGGATTGGAGTCCAAGGAAATAACAAACAGCAATTAAAATCTACTGCTGCTGCTGTTCATTACGCGGCCCGCGTAACTATGTGGTCCAGGCCCACGCGGCCCGCCTGGGGTCAGGCCCAACAAATTAAATTTTGCTGTTATGCGGCTTTGGTCCCTGCTCATTACATGATCTTCCAAAACAACTCTTAAGGCTGTTATATGTTAAAGTTGGCCCAGAAAAATGGTAGCCCAATGGGCTCATGACTTGAGGTTAAGCTCAGCCAGCCTATGCATGTTTCAGATAATTATAACATCAGCCCCTGACTCTTTCTGAACCATTTTTATACTTTCAAATGTGACAGTTCAGTCCCTGAGAGTACATATCTGCATATAACAGCCCTTTATTAACCCGTATATCTTATAAAAAGTCATATTCAGTCCCTCTGACATCTGAATCAGATGGTTACAGGTCTGAAACAACTTTTGAAGGCTGTTAAGATCAGAAACAGTTTGCTGAATTAAAGTTTCAGTCCCCGCATATGTTAAAAAGGCTTTTCTGATGCGTATAAGGTCGGTTAATCTCATTTCAAGGCTCTAATAAGATGCCTACACATTGAGGATATAAAACATGCTTAAAAACATGTCGGATGTCGGTTCGTTTGGTCGTACGGTCACGTTGTTCGTCTAATTACAACGAAACACGAACGGACGCAAAAAACGATCCAAACTACGCGACGAATGGAATTTTATCATGCCAGACACTAAAATAAAATATTTTAGTGCTTTCATAAATTTTTGGGTGTCCGGGGATATTCAAAATGCGAGATATGCGCGAAAGTGCAAACTTGTGCACTTTTTGACACTTTTAGTCCCTGCATGACATAAAAGTTTATTTTTTGCGCACCAAACACCTCTAAGCCTATATCTAAGCTATAAAAAGGATATATAGGGTATGTTTAACTCATGGACATATTCCGGAAGGTCCGTTATCAAACGATTCGACCTACTTTTGCAGTTTGACGCAATTAGTCCCTTAATTGCGCAAAGTAGCGCGAAATGCCGTTTAATGATATCCAAGCTTTCCATAGCCCATAATAGACATTCCCAAGCATATACCTAAATATTATTACGCTCTCGTTTGCTTAAACGGTCACCGAAAGGCATAGATTTAAAAGTTGACGCTTTTAGTCCCTCTCATGCGCAAACTTGCGCATATCATTGTTTAATAGCTTCGAAGCCTTATCCAGACCATGTTAGGCATTCTTGAGAGTATTATAATACATCACGATGCTTTGGGTTCGTTAAAAGGTCATTCAGAGGTATAATTAAACATATTGACGCTTTTAACCCCTCTAACTTTCAAACTTGCGCGTAACTTCACTTTTTAGCATAAAAGCCTTGCATAGCCAATATTTGGCATTCCCGACAGTATTATGAAACATAATGAAGCTCTCGGTTTGTTAAAAGGTCACTCAGAGGTAAGAATTAACATGTTGACACTTTTAACCCTTATTGCGCAAACTTTCAATAATTTCGCAAACGGCTCCTCTCGTCCAACAAGTGGCTCATTTGAGAATACGGACACCGTATAAGGTCACTCAGAGGCCTAGTTTAGGCATGTTGACACTTTCAGCCCTTCTATAAACAATTTTTTTGATTTTTGATGAAAATAGTCCCCCTTAGTCAACATTCGACTTTGTTAGGATTCATTACACGTGTCAACACATTATTGGACACGATTTTATGAGGTGTTACACATAAGATGGTGCATGGTGAGCTTCATAAGAAGAGCACAGAGCTACATTGAGATTACTGGTAAAAACTTCTTGGGAGGATCGAAGACGAAACTTAGATTCGACAAATCAAAGGTGACATATTTTACGTGTAAAGATAAGGGTCATTTTAAAAGAGAATGCACAAATAGAGAGGTGGCAAATACTAACATCAATCCGTTCGGGAGAGATTATTATCAAAGAACCATTCTAAGTTTAAGTATTATCACAATACTTAGTTTGCTTAACCCTATATTTACATAAAGGATCTTTATTTAGAAGCAGTAGTTCAATGTAATAGTGTAACCATCCAGCAATTTTACTAGTTGTTGGCAGTTATATCATTTAATGAGTTGTTAGTGGTCGTTTTCATGGTGATGTCACCAGCAGTTCTCTCCTCCTATATATGGTTTTTCATTCTCATTGTAATAGTCAACACTTAGAGCCTTTGTGCATAAGAACTAAGTGAGAGAGTGCACCTAGTGAGGGGGAGTACTTTGTACCTTATGATTGTATTACATCAACTGTATTTTTTATAACGGTTTGATTGAATTTCTAATTTGTTCAACTATCTTATTGGAAAAACACACACTTTCATATCTAACAACAAAACATGGTGGTTTAATAAAGTCTTAGTTCAATTCCTGGTGTTTTACAACCTAGTCTTTTATACATGCGTTAACACATGGTGTTTTAAACCTGCATTAGAATGTATATATTCCTTCAAGATGATAAAACACCATGACTTGAATCGAATACAGTCCTTCCAGATATTAAACACCATGACTTGAATAGTAATACAATCATTTCATATTTTAAAACACCATGACTTTTAAATCGTAATACATCGTTTTAAAACATCATGACTTGAATTGTAATACAATTATTCGAGATAAAACGCCATGACTTTGAATCAAAAAACAATGTTTCTAGATGTTTAAAACACCATAACTTAAAACACATGTGTAACTCATGGTCTTTTTGCACCTGCATTTATCATGCTGCATTATATTGTGTTTTTTTTTCAAGTTATCTTCTGGGAACTGCTATTAAAACACAATGACGATGAAGAAATGATGATTACTTTTGTAAAATAAGCCAAACTTCTTATCTTGAACCATGATCTCCTATAAAAAAGGAAAGAGAAACGGATTTAAGGAGTGAAGACCGTAGGTTTTTAAATGAATTATACGGTTTCTAATTTTAAATCGGGTGATGAAAGGACAGTGTTACCCGTATCAAGTCAAATTAGTCATCAAAAAATAAAACACAATTAGTAATTTTGTCATTATTGATCTCAGCCATTAAAATCTAGATCTAATGGTCTAAATGTAACACCTCGAAAAATTTCGTCCAATAATGTCTTGACACGTGTCATAAGGTTCCGTTATGTGAAAACATACTTTAGAGGGACTAAAAGTGACAAACAGTGAAAACTATGGAACGTAAGGGTCCAAAGTGTCAACAATGGATAAATAGGCTCTATGATAACCCCACATAATGTTTATAACCTTTAACGGATGGTTCATGGATCATACGACGCGGAAATTGCCCAAAAGTGAAGTATTGTAAACTATAGGGGCCAAAAGTGTCAACATGTTTAATTTATACCTCTGAGTGAACTTTTGGCAGACCCGAAGCTTTGTATAGCTAAAATATACTCACTAGAATATGTGGTTAAAATTTCATGAAGTTTCGTCAACGTATGAGAAAGTTATGGCCAAAACCGTACTTAAGGGACTAAAAGCGTCAACGTCGAATTTCAGGGCTTTTCGGTTGAGCGCAAAGTTATCCGAGGGCATTACCATGTTGGTAAAAGTCCTAAGGTCCTTAAAAACCAAGTTTGGGGGTTTACGGGTCGAGAAAAGTAGCCGAAACAGCACGTACAAGCTCAGGGACCATTGCTGTCAATACATGAAAGTTGTAGGCTGATCAGGAGGGTCAGGCGACCCGCCTGGACATGCCCAGGCGGGCCACGTGGGACTGCCAGTGACCAGAATTCGTTTTTGGGTTATTTGGGTCCGAATTCAAGTGCAATACAGCTCATTTTCGCCTCCTCTTGCACCAATAGCATGCCATGCATGCCTACTACTACAGGAACCTCAAAATCTTGGCTTTAAATCAGATTATTGATCATTTCTTGGACATTTGCAAGTGATCAAGAACACATTATCACAAGAGCTCTCAAGAACTTTCAAGGCAAGCTTTCTGGAGGGATTTTGATCAACAAGGCCGACTCCTAGTGATCATTTAACACCTATAGGACTCTTGTAAGCCTTCAATTCGTTCTTTAATCCGTTCTTGCTTTGATTATTAGTAAAAGTCAAACTGGGTGTTCATAACCTTTGACTTTCTGATTAAACGGATTTCTTTCAGTCATTTCTCGAATTGAAACTTGTTATAGATTGGTATTTATGTGGGAAACAAACCCTCAAAAGGGTACTAACTGATTCCCACTACATGCATGCCTAATGTCGAGTCAAACCTATTTCTAAAAAGTCAACAGAAGCGATTTTTGTGAAAAATGACATGATTAATGATATAGATGACATGCAACCTGATTGATCATTAAAAATAACTTGTAATATATATATGAATGTGTTTTAATCATCACCAACTCGACAATCTATAGTATAGCCACGAATCGGAACCGAAAGTCTTGTAAAACGATTATTTCGTAGACTATCGATTCGGATTCATACATGCATGTTCAAGATCTGTATTGGAAAGCATTTTTGACTATTTTTATTTTAGTTAAACTTTCTGGAATTTTCTTTGATTGAGTCTATGCTTAGCCTATTCGAATGCTTGTTTCCGGTTTATGCATAAAGTTGACTATTTTGCCCTTTTTGATTTAAAACGGGATTTTTGGAAAAGTAAAAGAGTAGAGATCTTTATTTTTATTATATAAACTTGCACCGAAAGTTTCGGATCAGTTGGTGGTCCAGATTGTGAGTTATGGCCATTAGCGTAAACTATATTATAAATTTACATAAACGGTCCTTTTCGCGTAGAACCCGTTTCTGGCCACGTTTTGGTACAAAATTTTTTACCAACAGAAGTAATATAATATTCTGGGAATTTTGATGATTTTTAATTAATTTTTGGCTGAACGGATCCTAGATCACCTAGTCATTTCGGCTTATGTCGGTTTTGACCGTTTTAGCCATAAAATGAGTTTTACACCTCCTTTTGACCCGAAACCTTTTGCTACTGATTTTGTATGATGAATAAATTATTTTAAGTGTTCTGGAAATATAAAAATCTCAGATTTATTGTGAAAACCCGAAAACGCCCTTAAATCGTATTTTAGCGTTTTAAGCGCATAGTAAGCGTTATACTTGTTTTAAACATATAAGACCTATACCTACTGATGTGTCTAGCATATTTTCATATAAAACAGTAAGTATAATATTTTGAACTCAGGTTTCCAGTTTTGGCATTTTTAGCCCTTGTGAAATTACTAAATTACCCCTACGGTGCATAGTTTGGTTTTAAATGATATATTTGACATATGGGTCATACCCTACTGATATAATATGTTATATTAAGTATATTTACTGTATGAACCAGACCCGAAACTCAGATTACTAATTTTACCCTTTTATTATCCTTTAAATGACCAAAATGCCCTTCTAAGGCATAAATCGAGTTTAAAATTATCCCGGGCAATATAGGACATAACTTACTGATATAATATCATATTTTGAGCATATTACATCAGGGAACTTGCATTTGAATCTTTTGGCTACCCGTATCGCCCTTATCGCGTTCGGTTCGGTTTACGTAACTAGTTTGCGTAAATTGACCAAAACGGGTCAAACGATATCGTTTTTACTTCAAAATCCAGAATGTATTTAGTATACCCACATTATACAAGTATTCAAACTTGTCGGGTCTAAATCACATTCTATCCGGTCTTTCGCTTAATCGTGCGTAAACCGTATCACTCCTAAAACTAACCGGTCAAAGCTTAAGCTTAAATAAAAGGCCGTTAGGAATCTAATAGGTTAATTATAAACCTTTGTTCCAGATTAGGAAGCCCGGTAAAAGCTATCAACACTTATCGTTTGTGACTTATACTTGCTCAGGTAAATACATTTTGACTTATTTTCCCTATACGGGCTTGGGGTACGGTATTTAAAATACCGCTTGATCGGGCGCACAAGTCCTGCTCCTTATAGGTGTTCAGTCTTGAATAGCTTGTGCGACTTCGTTTAAACAGTTTTGTCTTACTTAAAGGCTTTGGGGGGTTATTGACCATGTCCCGGATATCCTTGGCATTATCTTACGAGATGGCCACGACCAGAGCACGGGGTGTAGGCGTACACCCGTCGTGTATAACTCTTTGATGTGGTGTGTCAATTAAATCTCTAGCCCGGACAGTAGATCCCGGGCCACCAGAGATATAAGTGCATGTAATTCGTTCACAAGTTTATATTATATAATTATCCCAAGTTAATAAAAATTATTTATGCCTTGTGCATTTAAATCAATTTTCAATCATTTTCAAAATGAGTCAGTCGATTTGTATTTACCAGTGTAAACTGACGTATTTTTCCCAAAAGATTAAGTGCAGGTACTATACGGAAATAGGCTGGCTGTTTCCTAGAGAGCGTCCACAATAGTCTCGCAAACTCGGACGACATTTATCTGTTGAACTATTTATTTCTATTTTTATTTGATCCGCCTGTGGATCCATTTCAACGACTGTGATATTTATTATTGCACTTTAAATAAAGTTGAAATGTTTCTATTCTGCTTCCGCTGTGCATTATTATATTGTGTTGATTGTCTATGACGATGCCAACTACGTCACTGTACCCCACACCGGGCCCACCGGTGACACGTGGAAATGGGGGTGTGACAGGTTGGTATCAGAGCCAACGCTGAGTGAATTAAACACTATTCTAATGTGTTTAATCTCAGTTACACAATTGCACATTCCTCGATTTTCGAGTCTAGACAAAGAACTTAGGAAATGTTCAACATTTCGTTTAATTTATTTCTATTTATTATTGCATTGTCTTACATATATTGTTGTGCAACTTGTTTGATTTTTGACAGGATCAGGATGCCGCCAAGGATGAGAGGTCGTGGAGGATTTCCTACATCGCACGATCATGAGGCTGGCCCCTCGCATAGGCGGGCTCCATCCGCTACACACCACACAGCCGCCAACGACCTTTGGAGGTCTATTGCCGAGCCTGCTAGGCATTCGGTTTCCGCGAGCACTTCTCCGTCATTACCCCACTCGTTCGGGCCCCATTCGGAGAACGGGCCCCATGGTTCGCATGGATCGTACATACCATTGCACCAGTCACCGCAGCAGTATCCAGCGCCAGCCTACCAGGGTTTATATAACCCTAATGCTTATGTGGAGGAGCCAGTGGGCCACAACCCACTCGGGCCGGAGGATCATTTTCAGGGAGAGCACGAGATGGACGTAGACGAGGATACGGACCCGTCGCTACCACCATCAGGTACGCCTAACCATCCGATTGAGATATCGGATGGGTCACCATACACAGGATCACCATTTAATGGTGTGGATAGTTACGAGGAGAGGTTTCAGCAGTACGATTGGTACCACACCCCTAGCCACAACTCTCCGATGCTTCAATCACTCCATGGTACCCCGATGCTCCAATCGCTCCATGGTTCGCCGGTGCACTCGCAGCACCACTCGCAGCAGCAGCAGCTCCAGCAGCAGCCGCCTCTACCGCAGGACCTATCTGAGGCCCTGTGGCGTGACGTGATCACTCCGTCACCACCGCCGCCACCAGTTTTACCTCCTCCGCCTCAGAGGCCAAGGAGGAATGCGCGCATGTCTACGCGCGGAGGGATTCGCATAGGCACCCCTCCACGTGTTAGTAGCAGCCGCTACACGTCTCTACCCGGGGAGTCTGAGACAGGGGAGTCTCAGCATCCCGTATCGGAGGTTACTTCTGTTCCGATCCCGCCTCTGCCGCCGCAGAATTTCGGGGAGCCGATTCCAGCCTTCGCCAGCTCAGCGCCATTCGACCCATTCGCCCAGCTCTACCCTCAGGGCTACGACTACACGGGAGACCCTTATTGGCAAGCTGCCAACTTCAGCTCACTCCCACATAGTGGTCCACTTGGAGACCCTTGGGCTGCTGGCCCATCTACTTTTGGTTACCCTCCGGGTTACCAGCAGCCACCGCAGCCGCAGCCTTACCAGCCGCCGCAGCCGCAGCACTACCAGCCACCACCACCGGCGCCTATGATGTCGCCGCCGCAGGTTCAGGAGATCCTGCAGGGGATTGATAGCATGCGACGCGAGTTTCAGCACAATATGCGAGAGGATCGCCGACGCACCAGTGGCATGTTTAAGAAGGTATTTGATTTGCTCAAGGGTAAGAGCAAGAAGGATCGTTGAATCCTTCGATTATCATTTCATGTACTCATGTCCCTGCGTGGACATCTATTCCAGTACTCTACCCCTGCGTGGGTATATCTATCTTTCTCTACCCCTGTGTGGGTATGTTATCCTGTTAACCCCTGCGTGGGTTTGTTTTATTTTATTTTGTTATTGTTGTACTTGTTTAGCCCCTGCACGGGCATGTTATTCATGCTAGTTATGTTATTTCAAAGTCCCGTTTAGGGCAATTATGTACTGGTATTTTATTGGAAATTTAAATGGTTAATTTGAATTTATCATTTTATTTGTATGCATGAATAATATTAAAATAATGGAAAATATCAATTTTTATTTGATTTGCCATTTTATAAGAATCTTAGTAAGGTATAACCTAGCTTGAATGCCTTATTAACAGGCCTGGCCCTGATGGTAAAACCTGGTTGAAAAGATTCAACTCCCTGTTAACATCTGAGAACATGTTAACATTCTGGGCTAAGCGTGATCTGTAAAATCACACGACCCACCTTTTAATAAATTATCTACAGATTTTATCTGTATACAAGTCTATTAATGACTTGATACCTACGGGTTATGACTATGTCATATAGTGGCAGTTGTGGTCTATGACTCCCTGCCTAGTAAAGAAATATCTACAGATTTTATCTGTACACAAGTCTGTTAATGGCTTGATACCTACGGGTTATAACTATGTTATATAATGACAGTTGTGGTTTATGACTCTCTGTCTAGTAAAGGATTATTTGTTTATTTATACAATTTATAATCCTATAAAAAAAAAAAAAAATCTAAATTTATAATTTAGTAATTGTCCGTTGTGACTAGGCCTATGGTGCCAATATATATATTTTCATTCCTTGATTGCTAATAAGAGCCTGAATGAAATTTATTGAATTAACTGCTAAGGTTTTTGATACCATGGTTAATAAATCGTCTAGAACGATAATACTGTTAGGTTCTAAATAAGACCTTGTCCTTTATTGTAGCTTAAAGCTACGATGGCCAAATCGGAAGAAACCAACAGTCATTCTGGGGAACGCTCAGATAATGCAAAGATTCACGTTACCGGTGCAGAATAGCAAGCACTGATTGATAATGCTGTCGCCAAGGCTATGGATAGGCAGTTCAAAGAATCTAGTGGTACTCAGAGTAGAACCCGTTCAGTGACGCATGTCAAAGCTAAGACTCATTCTGGGGCTCATAGTAAGCCGCCGTCTAAAAAGAGTGAGCCGAAGAAAGCTGAGGATGATAATCATTCCTCCAACCACAGCAGCGTCCCAAAGCAGGAGATTGAACTGAAACGTGACACGTACAGCAGGTCCTGTACGTACAAATACTTTGTATCTTGCAAGCCCAGAGATTTCACTGGGGAAAAAGGAGCCGTCGACTGCATGACGTGGATTGACGAGATGGACACTGTAGTTTATATCAGCGGGTGTGCTGATAGGGACGTCGTGAAGTACGTGTCCCAGTCATTCAAAGGAGATGCGTTAGCCTGGTGGAAGTCACTCCTACAAGCTGCCGGTAAGGCCACACTGTACGGTTTGTCATGGGAACAGTTTGTGGCCCTGATTAAAGAGAACTTCTGTCCGCAGCACGAGGTCGAGCGAATTGAATCGGATTTTGTATCCTTAGTTATGAAGAACCTCGATTGTCAAGCGTATCTTACTACGTTCAACACGCTGTCTCGTTTAGTGCCTTACTTGGTGACCCCGGAGCCGCGTAGGATTGCTCGATTCATTGGGGGTCTGGCACCGGAGATTAAAGCCAGCGTCAAAGCTTCAAGACCTACTACATTTAGATCCGTAGCGGATCTATCCCTCTCCCTCACTCAAGACGTGGTTAGATTGAGAGCCATGAAGAGCTCGGAGGAGAACAAACGAAAACGTGAGGATGACACCTCACGAAGATCTGAAAAGCGACATAGAGGGAACAACGACCACAGGAAAGGGTCGGGGTCTAGGAAAAGTGATCATCAGTCGGGTGAAAAACCCAGATGCAAGATCTGCAGGAGACACCACTTCGGGAGGTGTCGGTTGGAAACGAAATCCCAGTCTTTCGAGAAACGTTGTGGGATCTGCAAGTCCACAGATCATAAAGCTGTGGATTGCAAGAAAATGAAGGATGCAACTTGCTTTGGTTGCAACGAAAAAGGTCACATTCGGCCCAACTGCCCAAAGTTCGCAAAGAAGGCCGAGGAAGGGAAGAAGACTAATGCGAGAGTCTTCAAAATGGACGCAAAGGAAGCAGTCCTTGACGATAACGTCATTACCGGTACGTTTCTTGTAAACGATATTTTTGCTAGAGTTTTGTTTGACTCGGGGGCTGATAAGTCGTTTGTAGATAATAAGTTTTGTAAACTGTTGAACCTTCCTGTTAAAACCTTAAGCGTGAAATATGAGGTGGAATTAGCCGATGGAACCATAGAAACCGCCTCAACTGTTTTAGATGGATGTGTTATATCCATTAGGAATCATTCCTTCCCGTTATCCTTGCTTCCCTTTAAGTTAGCTGGTTTCGACATAGTAATAGGCATGGATTGGTTGTCAAGTAACCAAGCCCAGATTCTGTGCAATAGAAAGCAAGTAATAGTTAAGACTCCGTCTGGTGAGTCGCTTACTATTCAAGGAGATACCCAGCATGGATTGCCGGAGCAAGTGTCCATGCTCAAGGCATCCAGGTGCATGCAGAAGGGATGTGTCATTTATATGGCACAAGTTACCATAGATGAGCCGAAGCCGAAGCTTGAAGATATTCCTGTTATTTCGGAATATCCTGAAGTGTTTCCTGAAGAACTACCCGGATTGCCACCGGATAGACAAGTAGAGTTTCGGATAGATATCATTCCAGGCACTGCGCCTGTAGCAAGAGCACCATACAGATTGGCACCAACGGAGATGAAGGAGTTGAGGACGCAGTTGGATGAGCTTTTAGCCAAGGGTTTTATTAGACCCAGCTCGTCTCCATGGGGAGCGCCAATCTTGTTCGTTAAGAAGAAGGACGGATCGATGCGTCTGTGCATCGATTACCGTGAGCTTAATAAGGTCACTATCAAGAATCGGTATCCGTTACCCAGGATCGACGATCTGTTCGATCAGTTACAAGGAGCAAGTTATTTCTCCAAGATTGACCTGAGGTCAGGTTATCATCAGTTGAAGGTCAAGGAGGAAGACGTACACAAGACCGCGTTTAGGACTCGTTATGGGCATTACGAGTTCCTAGTGATGCCGTTTGGACTCACTAACGCACCAGCCGCGTTCATGGATCTCATGAATCGCGTCTGCAAGCCTTATTTAGATAAGTTCGTCATCGTCTTCATTGATGACATTCTTATCTACTCGAAGAACCAAGCTGATCATGAGAAACACCTTCGTTGTATTCTCAAACTTCTGTATCAAGAGAAGCTTTATGCCAAATTCTCGAAGTGTGAATTTTGGCTTCGAGAAGTCCAATTCCTTGGACATGTTGTAAGTGAGCGTGGTATCCAAGTAGATCCCGCTAAAGTAGAAGCAGTCATGAATTGGCAGGAGCCGAAGACTCCTACCGAGATTCGCAGTTTCCTCGGATTGGCAGGATATTATAGGAGATTCATCGAAAACTTCTCAAGGATTGCTGCGCCCCTAACTTCGTTGACCCGTAAGAAGATTAAGTTTGATTGGGGCCCTAAGCAGCAGGAATCCTTTGACATTCTGAAGCAGAAGCTGAGCAATGCGCCAGTGTTGACATTACCCGATGGTATAGATGAATTTGTGGTGTACTGTGACGCATCACACACTGGCATGGGTTGCGTACTCATGCAGAAAGGCAAAGTCATTGCCTATGCTTCTCGCCAACTAAAGGTGCACGAGAAGAACTACACCACCCACGATTTGGAATTGGGTGCGGTTGTATTTGCTTTGAAGTTATGGAGACATTACTTGTATGGAACCAAGTGTATCATTTATTCGGATCACAAGAGTCTTCAGCACTTGTTCAATCAGAAGGAATTGAACATGCGTCAAAGGCGATGGATGGAAACTCTCAATGACTATGATTGCGAGATACGATACCATCCAGGCAAGGCAAATGTGGTTGCCGACGCCTTAAGCAGAAAGGAAAGGGTGAAACCGATCAGAATCAATGCCAAGCGCATTGAAATTAGAAATAATTTGAATGAAAGGGTGTTAGCTGCACAGAAGGAAGCTGTGCTGGAAGCTAACTATCCTGCAGAAAAGTTGGGAGTAACTGAGGAGCAGTTATCCCACGACAAAGATGGAATGCTACGACTAAACGGACGAATATGGGTCCCAGTATATGGAGGACTTCGGGATGTTATCCTCCAGGAGGCCCACAGCTCTAAATATTCCGTTCATCCTGGAGCTGATAAGATGTACCAGGATTTGAAATCAAACTACTGGTGGATTGGTTTGAAAAAGTCCGTGGCCGAGTATGTGGCCAAATGTTTGACTTGTGCGCAAGTCAAGGCTGAGCATCAGAAACCGTCAGGTTTGCTTCAACAGCCTGAAATTCCCAAATGGAAATGGGAAATGGTGACAATGGATTTTATCACCAAGTTGCCAAAGACGAAAAAGGGGAATGATACCATATGGGTCATAGTAGACAGACTGACTAAGTCAGCTCATTTTCTACCCATCAAAGAGACGTATAGCTCAGATATGTTAGCTCAATTATACGTCGATAAGATAGTAGCTCTACATGGTATACCTATATCTATTATCTCTGATAGAGACACTAGATATACGTCACATTTTTGGAAGAGTTTCCAACAGTCGTTGGGCACTCGTTTGAATTTTAGTACGGCTTATCATCCTCAGACCGATGGTCAGAGTGAGCGTACTATTCAAACCTTGGAAGACATGCTTCGTGCATGTGCGATCGACTTAGGTGGTAGTTGGGATAAGCACCTACCACTGATTGAATTCTCCTACAACAATAGCTACCATTCCAGCATAAAGGCTGCGCCTTTTGAGGCCCTATACGGTAGGAAGTGTAGATCGCCCATTTGTTGGGCAGAAGTTGGAGAAGTCCAGTTGTCCGGACCAGATATCGTCTTTGAGACGACAGACAAGATCGTTCAGATCCGTGATCGTTTGAAAGCTGCCAGGGATAGGCAGAAAAGTTATGCGGATCCTAAGCGCAAGGATTTTCTCTTCGATGTGGGTGAAAAAGTGTTGCTTAAGGTATCACCTTGGAAAGGTGTAATGCGATTTGGAAAGAAAGGCAAGCTAAGCCCGAGATATATAGGACCTTTCGAGATAATCGAACGTGTCGGGGCAGTCGCTTACAAGTTAAACTTGCCTGAAGAGCTTAGTGCCATTCATAATGTGTTCCACATCTGTAATTTGAAGAAGTGTTTCGCTGACGATTCACTGGTTATACCGCATACAGATATACACATAGACGAAAGTCTAAAGTTTGTTGAAAAACCTTTGTCGATTGAGGATCGACAGGTAAAGAAGCTTCGAAGAAAGCACGTGCCTATTGTTAAGGTCAAGTGGGATGCCCGTAGAGGTCCCGAATACACGTGGGAAGTGGAATCCACGATGAAAGAAAAATATCCCCATTTGTTTGAATAAATCTCGGGGTCGAGATTTCTTTTAAGGGGGTGAGGATGTAACACCTCGAAAAATTTCGTCCAATAATGTCTTGACACGTGTCATAAGGTTCCGTTATGTGAAAACATACTTTAGAGGGACTAAAAGTGACAAACAGTGAAAACTATGGAACGTAAGGGTCCAAAGTGTCAACAATGGATAAATAGGCTCTATGATAACCCCACATAATGTTTATAACCTTTAACGGATGGTTCATGGATCATACGACGCGGAAATTGCCCAAAAGTGAAGTATTGTAAACTATAGGGGCCAAAAGTGTCAACATGTTTAATTTATACCTCTGAGTGAACTTTTGGCAGACCCGAAGCTTTGTATAGCTAAAATATACTCACTAGAATATGTGGTTAAAATTTCATGAAGTTTCGTCAACGTATGAGAAAGTTATGGCCAAAACCGTACTTAAGGGACTAAAAGCGTCAACGTCGAATTTCAGGGCTTTTCGGTTGAGCGCAAAGTTATCCGAGGGCATTACCATGTTGGTAAAAGTCCTAAGGTCCTTAAAAACCAAGTTTGGGGGTTTACGGGTCGAGAAAAGTAGCCGAAACAGCACGTACAAGCTCAGGGACCATTGCTGTCAATACATGAAAGTTGTAGGCTGATCAGGAGGGTCAGGCGACCCGCCTGGACATGCCCAGGCGGGCCGCGTGGGACTGCCAGCGACCAGAATTCGTTTTTGGGTTATTTGGGTCCGAATTCAAGTGCAATACAGCTCATTTTCGCCTCCTCTTGCACCAATAGCATGCCATGCATGCCTACTACTACAGGAACCTCGAAATCTTGGCTTTAAATCAGATTATTGATCATTTCTTGGACATTTGCAAGTGATCAAGAACACATTATCACAAGAGCTCTCAAGAACTTTCAAGGCAAGCTTTCTGGAGGGATTTTGATCAACAAGGCCGACTCCTAGTGATCATTTAACACCTATAGGACTCTTGTAAGCCTTCAATTCGTTCTTTAATCCGTTCTTGCTTTGATTATTAGTAAAAGTCAAACTGGGTGTTCATAACCTTTGACTTTCTGATTAAACGGATTTCTTTCAGTCATTTCTCGAATTGAAACTTGTTATAGATTGGTATTTATGTGGGAAACAAACCCTCAAAAGGGTACTAACTGATTCCCACTACATGCATGCCTAATGTCGAGTCAAACCTATTTCTAAAAAGTCAACAGAAGCGATTTTTGTGAAAAATGACATGATTAATGATATAGATGACATGCAACCTGATTGATCATTAAAAATAACTTGTAATATATATATGAATGTGTTTTAATCATCACCAACTCGACAATCTATAGTATAGCCACGAATCGGAACCGAAAGTCTTGTAAAACGATTATTTCGTAGACTATCGATTCGGATTCATACATGCATGTTCAAGATCTGTATTGGAAAGCATTTTTGACTATTTTTATTTTAGTTAAACTTTCTGGAATTTTCTTTGATTGAGTCTATGCTTAGCCTATTCGAATGCTTGTTTCCGGTTTATGCATAAAGTTGACTATTTTGCCCTTTTTGATTTAAAACGGGATTTTTGGAAAAGTAAAAGAGTAGAGATCTTTATTTTTATTATATAAACTTGCACCGAAAGTTTCGGATCAGTTGGTGGTCCAGATTGTGAGTTATGGCCATTAGCGTAAACTATATTATAAATTTACATAAACGGTCCTTTTCGCGTAGAACCCGTTTCTGGCCACGTTTTGGTACAAAACTTTTTACCAACAGAAGTAATATAATATTCTGGGAATTTTGATGATTTTTAATTAATTTTTGGCTGAACGGATCCTAGATCACCTAGTCATTTCGGCTTATGTCGGTTTTGACCGTTTTAGCCATAAAATGAGTTTTACACCTCCTTTTGACCCGAAACCTTTTGCTACTGATTTTGTATGATGAATAAATTATTTTAAGTGTTCTGGAAATATAAAAATCTCAGATTTATTGTGAAAACCCGAAAACGCCCTTAAATCGTATTTTAGCGTTTTAAGCGCATAGTAAGCGTTATACTTGTTTTAAACATATAAGACCTATACCTACTGATGTGTCTAGCATATTTTCATATAAAACAGTAAGTATAATATTTTGAACTCAGGTTTCCAGTTTTGGCATTTTTAGCCCTTGTGAAATTACTAAATTACCCCTACGGTGCATAGTTTGGTTTTAAATGATATATTTGACATATGGGTCATACCCTACTGATATAATATGTTATATTAAGTATATTTACTGTATGAACCAGACCCGAAACTCAGATTACTAATTTTACCCTTTTATTATCCTTTAAATGACCAAAATGCCCTTCTAAGGCATAAATCGAGTTTAAAATTATCCCGGGCAATATAGGACATAACTTACTGATATAATATCATATTTTGAGCATATTACATCAGGGAACTTGCATTTGAATCTTTTGGCTACCCGTATCGCCCTTATCGCGTTCGGTTCGGTTTACGTAACTAGTTTGCGTAAATTGACCAAAACGGGTCAAACGATATCGTTTTTACTTCAAAATCCAGAATGTATTTAGTATACCCACATTATACAAGTATTCAAACTTGTCGGGTCTAAATCACATTCTATCCGGTCTTTCGCTTAATCGTGCGTAAACCGTATCACTCCTAAAACTAACCGGTCAAAGCTTAAGCTTAAATAAAAGGCCGTTAGGAATCTAATAGGTTAATTATAAACCTTTGTTCCAGATTAGGAAGCCCGGTAAAAGCTATCAACACTTATCGTTTGTGACTTATACTTGCTCAGGTAAATACATTTTGACTTATTTTCCCTATACGGGCTTGGGGTACGGTATTTAAAATACCGCTTGATCGGGCGCACAAGTCCTGCTCCTTATAGGTGTTCAGTCTTGAATAGCTTGTGCGACTTCGTTTAAACAGTTTTGTCTTACTTAAAGGCTTTGGGGGGTTATTGACCATGTCCCGGATATCCTTGGCATTATCTTACGAGATGGCCACGACCAGAGCACGGGGTGTAGGCGTACACCCGTCGTGTATAACTCTTTGATGTGGTGTGTCAATTAAATCTCTAGCCCGGACAGTAGATCCCGGGCCACCAGAGATATAAGTGCATGTAATTCGTTCACAAGTTTATATTATATAATTATCCCAAGTTAATAAAAATTATTTATGCCTTGTGCATTTAAATCAATTTTCAATCATTTTCAAAATGAGTCAGTCGATTTGTATTTACCAGTGTAAACTGACGTATTTTTCCCAAAAGATTAAGTGCAGGTACTATACGGAAATAGGCTGGCTGTTTCCTAGAGAGCGTCCACAATAGTCTCGCAAACTCGGACGACATTTATCTGTTGAACTATTTATTTCTATTTTTATTTGATCCGCCTGTGGATCCATTTCAACGACTGTGATATTTATTATTGCACTTTAAATAAAGTTGAAATGTTTCTATTCTGCTTCCGCTGTGCATTATTATATTGTGTTGATTGTCTATGACGATGCCAACTACGTCACTGTACCCCACACCGGGCCCACCGGTGACACGTGGAAATGGGGGTGTGACACTAAAACACTTTGAAATTCCCCGGGACCCCCTGGAACAAACAAAACTAACATTGATCAAGAGGCAAACATAAAAGATAAGAGAGATAGTAGAAGAACTGAAACTCTTTCATTATATTCATCACAGATTACAACCGAAAGCGTACACATCTTCTCACCTAGACAAACCAGCTATAAAACTCTAAACCCACACTTTCTCTCTCTACAAGCTTTCTCTCTCTAGAAATCAATAAAAAATACTAATTACAAATGCCTAACATAACATATATATATATATATATATATATATATATAGACACACATGTTAAACTCTGATCCATCATCCCACTTAAACTCTGACAAGTCTTCTAAACCCTAAAGCTTGATAAACTCTAGTAGCATGCTAAACTCTAATAACATTCAAAGTTTAGCTAAACTCTGATCTAAACTCTGATTGACTTATGTTGACCAGAATTGCATAACACACAGTTACATGTAAGTTACTGCACTTGTAGACTCCCCCTTAATTGTTGCTATCAATTCTGGTTAACATTGAAAATTCTTTTGACAAGTCTTCGAAACCCTAAAGCTTAATAAACTCTAATAGCATTCAGAGTTTAGCTAAAAGCTAAACTTTAATCAAAACTCTGATTGACTTATGTTGACCAAAATTGCATAACACATAGTTACATGCATGTTACTACACTTACACACTACTTACATAAAACCCCATATGTAGGATATATTTACCATATATATATATAGGGAGAAGATCATGCGAGAACCACCTCTTATTGCGAGAACCGCGAGAACCAATGTGAACACCACCAAAAATGCCTAAAAATAGCTAAAAATCACACAAATTTTTTTTTTAATATTTTTTATATAAAAATCGCTACTTTTCGAAGCCAAAAAAAATTGGCCACTAAAAGTAGCGATTTGAGCATAAAAAATATTAAAAAAAAAATATTTTTAGATCTTTTTTAGATTTTTTTAGGTTTTTTGGGGGTTTAGTTTTTAGCATTTTAGCTTGGGGGGGGGGGGGGGTTAGGTTTTTTTTAGGTTTTTTGGGGGTTTTAGTTTTTAGCATTTAGCTTAGGGGGGGGGGTTAGGTTTTTTTTTTTTTTTTTTTTTGGGGGGGGGGTGGGGGTTAGGTTTTTTTTAGCTATTTTAGGTTGTGTTCACATTGGTTCTCGCGGTTCTCACAATAAGGGTGGTTCTCGCATGAGGCCCTCTCTCTCTCTATATATATATATATATATTAGGACATTATATATTAATCATATGTATTTCATTTGATGAGAACTAATAAACAAAAATCACATGAGACAAATGATTATGTAAATGGTTGTTTTAGATTGATATTTCGTGAATCATTGATGATTAGGGTGATGGTGATTTTGGATTCTACAAAACATCCATATGTATATTTCTATAAGGACATCGGGAATCCATTTGAAATATTGTTTAAAACTATAGTTTCAAGAAAGTTTAAGAAAGTAATATGCTTTCTGTGTGAAAACTTGTTGTTTTAAAAATATACACAATCCATTTTGCCATGAGCATTTAAAGTTTCTTAACATGAATATCTAATACAATTAAAAGAGAAAATAAAAAAAATCTAAATGAAGACACATACCCAAAACACAGGATAATGAAATTAGAGATGACAACACACTTGAAAGCCTTGAGTTCTTAACTAAATAACTTGAAAAAGAGGTATGATGGTGGTGGTGGTTCACGGCATTGGAGAGGGAGAGAGATAGGGAGGAAGCTTGAGAGAGAATGGAAAGCTTGAATGAGAATGAATTAGAAAATGAAGGAGTTGGGAGTTATAAGTTAAATGATTAAATATGTAATTAAAACCCATTTGAAATGAAAACAATAAGGGGGTGGGGCATCACTTTTGATTAAAAAATTAACCTAAGTATATATGTGTGACATGTTGTAAGAACTTTTGAATGGGTTACATGTGTAGAATGTTATTTATGGTAAGTTTAGTTGTTATTTAAACTTATAAGTTATAATGATTTCTTGGACTAATTTATATGAATAACTTACCAATACGATTTCTCGTATTTAACTAGTAGTGGCATTTTATTTTAAGATATCAACAATTGATTTAAGTACTCGAAACTTACAGTTAATGTCGTAAATTTTGGGATTTGTTTTGAAGCTTTTTAGGATATTCTATATATATATATTAGGACATTATATATTAATCATATGTATTTCATTTGATGAGAATTAATAAACAAAAATCACATGAGACAAATGATTATGTAAATGGTTGTTTTAGATTGATATTTCGTGAATCATTGATGATTAGGGTGATGGTGATTTTGGATTCTACAAAACATCCATATGTATATTTCTATAAGGACATCGGGAATCCATTTGAAATATTGTTTAAAACTATAGTTTCAAGAAAGTTTAAGAAAGTAATATGCTTTCTGTGTGAAAACTTGTTGTTTTAAAAATATACACAATCCATTTTGCCATGAGCATTTAAAGTTTCTTAACATGAATATCTAATACAATTAAAAGAGAAAATAAAAAAAATCTAAATGAAGACACATACCCAAAACACAGGATAATGAAATTAGAGATGACAACACACTTGAAAGCCTTGAGTTCTTAACTAAATAACTTGAAAAAGAGGTATGATGGTGGTTGTGACAACTCGACCTTTCGACTTTAAATGCACGTTGACCTTGACCATTGACTTCGACCGTTGACTTTTACTATGTAATTGTTTGACTTGTTAACGGGTAACTGTATATGTGGTGCTATATCAGATGTATTGTGTTGCTTGTGTGTGTTGAAAATTTAAATTGCATAAGTCTTAGAAATTGAATCACTCGGCGAAACAGGAGTTGATTCGCCAAATAACCCACCGACGAAACAGAAGTTTGTCTCGTCAACCTCATCTCGACGAAACATGTGATTCGTCGGCCCAAACTGTTTCGCCAAGGCCCAGTGCGGCCCAGTAAACCTTTACGCGTATAAGTCATACGGAAACCCCTCATTTGTCACACTTTAGCGAAACTGAAACCCTAGAAGCTTTCCTGTGCGCGTCGGCAGCCTCTGTTACCCGAGTAGTCACCTGTTCCGTCTGTATTAATCGTTTACTTCTCCGGTTAGTCATTGCTAATGTTTATTGGTCTACGTATTGTGATGAATATCATGTTGATCTGTGAATGTATGAATTGTATGATTTATTGTTAACCGTTAGGATGAACTAGGGTTGATTATAGATGTTGTGATCTTGTGTTCGGTATGCAATGTGAAATATGGTATTGATTAGGGATATCAATAAACTGACCGGATTGATATGATTACGTGATGGGTAGGTCTAGAACTAACGATGCTCATGTTGGGTTAATGATTATTAAACTTTGTTGATTATGATTTCTGGGTTACGATAGTTATATGTTGATCTGATGTTAGTATGATGATTGTTCTGATGTGTTTTGACGGCTGTTACAATGATTAGGGTTTTCTGTGATATTTCTGTAACTGCTGTGAATGATTGACGTAACTGACACGTTTGGCGAATTAGAACGTTGACGAACGTGAATGCTCGACGGAAAAGGAACTCTTGACGAAACAGGACTTTTGTTTCGCCAAGAGTAATCAACGAAATAGAACTTCTGATTCGCCAAGGATGATTAACGAAATAGAACCATGATTCGTCAAAGGGTAGTTGACGAAACACGTTGTGTTTCGTCAACCTGTGTTTCGCCAAATTATGTGTTTCGCCAACCTCTGTAACTTGCACAGTAAACTGAGTTAATTCTGTTAAGTGTTAACTGAGTTAACTAACTGATGTTAAACACTATGCATGACTTGTGTGATGTTGATTAGTGATGTGTACTACTTGGTGACCATTGATTATGCTTATACGTGAACTGCATGAATTCAAACTGATTGTGTATGTGCATACTCTAGGACGTGATTGATTAATTGCAAGAACATACTTAGCAAACCGAGCAAACCCAAGGTGAGTTCACACAGCCAAGGCATGGGGTTCCCAGGGTGGGAATGGGATTGGATGATTATTTCGTGCGTACTTAGCTAACGGAACTTAATGATATAGTCCTCAGGGTGAGGATGGTAAATGATAAGACACGGCTAGACTAGTATACCTACTTGAACTGATCTTCGCACACACGCCAAGGGTTGGCTGCGATAATTATGACTGATCTTCGCACACATGCCTCGGGAAGGCTGCGAACTATACATATTAGAACTTCGCACACATGCCAGGGTGGCCAGCGATACAAATATACATAGTCTAGGATATTTGGGAGTATTAACCCAAATCTTCGCATACATGCCGAAAGGGCCCGCGATGGAAACCAATACTAAACATGAGCAATGAACGAACTAATACGATACATGATTAGATGAACGAACGCAATGCTTGCTATACCATTTCTATTACTGAACTTACTTTCTGTGAACTCGCTCAACTAGTTGTTGACTCTCTGCTGCATGCCTTGCAGGACCTTAGGTACATTATGGAGCTTGCACAGGGAGGAGCAGGTCGTTGTGGGCAAAGGATCGTGATTGTTATTTGAACACTTATGATATTTCACACATTAATACTTATGTTTGGGTTTACTTAAATGCTTCCGCTATACTTAACTATGTTGGTTTGATAAACACCTTTCGTATTGATGGGTAACTATTACTATTTATTGATATGTTCAATATGATTGGTGGCTTGGTCCTGGTCAGTCACGCTCCCAAGCGGTGATACTCCGCAGGTGGATTTTGGGGGTGTGACAGATTGGTATCAGAGCCATTGGTTATAGAGAACTTGGTTTTAATATGGGAAAACGTTTTTATTAAAACCAGACTATAACCAGAACAGTGCTCTCAACGATCCACAACGACGCTTCGCTCCACGTGCAAGACTCGACATCCTAGGTAACAAGGTTTATGTTTATTTCCTGCATGCTAGAACTATATAGAACTTTGCTCGCATTACGTTTAGATATGCATGACTTTATTACATGAGAATACCTACGTGCTTACGCTTTTCTGTCATCGCCCTATTCGCGAACCACTCTCACTTATGTTACTTTTACTATGAAGATCATGTCTGGACGAATTAACATGACTCAAGCCCAGCTAGAGGCTCTCGTACAAGCTCAAGTTGCTGCGGCACTTGCAGCTGCTCAAGCAGGTAGTATATCCTGTAGTCACAACTTACACAAGGATCTTTAGATCCTACACTCCTAAACTAGCCCTTGTATTTAAACTTTGCCCTATTCGTACACAATAGGTCAACCAGCGCAGCAACAAGTTTGCACCTTTAAGAACTTCATGGACTGTCGTCCAAGTACTTTCAGTGGCACCGAGGGGGCAGTGGGACTCCTCCGATGGTTCGAGAAGCTAGAATCTGTGTTCGAAATGTGTGAATGCCCTGAGGCTCGCAGGGTCAAGTACGCCACTGGCACTTTGGAAGGAATCGCGTTGACTTGGTGGAACGCGCAAGTACAGATCCTAGGGTTGGCGGCTGCTAACGCCACCCCTTGGAATGATTTCAAGGAATTGATCAAAAGGGAATACTGCACGCGTGATGACATCCACAAGTTGGAGAACGAGCTCTATCACATGAAAATGACGGGGTCAGAGATTGAAGCCTATACAAAGCGGTCAAATGAGCTAGCCATTCTGTGTCCAACTATGGTGGACCCTCCAGTGAAGCGCATTGAGTTGTATCTCAAGGGATTCGCGCCAGAAATCCAGAGCCATGTTACATCGGCAAACCTCGACAACATCCAAGACATCCAGCGTCTTGCCCATCGACTCACAGATCAGGCAGTAGAACAGAACAAGCTGCCCAAACGCGTCAGTGCAACTACTACTCCAGCTGCCACTTCTGCTGCACCCAACGACAACAAACGGAAATGGGATGGGGATTCCAGTAGGGGATCAGTTTCTGTTCAATCTCAAGCACAGCAGCGCAGAACCAACGACTACCAGAATTCGAGTCAGCAATCATCTGGCAGTCAGGGGCAGGGTGGATACCGGGGAGTTCACCCACTATGTGACAAGTGTAACAGGCACCACAGTGGAAGGTGTCGCAAAGAACGTTGTCAGAGATGTCTCAAGCTAGGGCACGAAGCCAAAGATTGTAGAAGCTCACGGCCAGCTAATCAGAACCAGCAACTTCCACCACCAGCTCCTCAGAACCCACAGCAGCAGCAGCCACAGCGTGGAAACCGGGGATGTTTCCAGTGTGGGGCTGAAGGTCATTACAAACACGATTGCCCTCAGTTGAACCAGAATCAGAACCACAACAATAACCAGGGCAACGGGAACAACAACAACGGGGGAAACAACAACAACAATGGCAACGAGGCGAGAGGTCGAGCTTTCGTGCTAGGACGAGGAGACGCAATGAACGATATTTGAACTTATAACTTATTTTGGGTTTTCATTTTTATGTTTCCGCTACTTAAACAAAGTTTGGTTTGAACATCAATCATATTGGGTTTTATGAATTATTTTAACTACTATGCTTTATGTTTGATATGATGGATGGTTTGATATTATTGAACGCACCTGCCGTATTTATGGACCTTATGAACAGGGTGTGCAAACCCTATCTAGACAAGTTTGTAATTGTCTTTATCGACGACATCCTGATCTACTCCAAGAGTCAGGAGGAACACGAGCAGCATCTACGCCTTATTTTGGAACTCCTACGGAAGGAACAACTGTACGCAAAGTTTTCAAAATGCGACTTCTGGCTTCGTGAAGTCCACTTCTTAGGCCATGTGGTGAACAGGGATGGGATTCATGTCGATCCATCCAAGGTAGATTCGATCAGGAACTGGCATGCACTGCGTACACCGACGGAAATACGCCAATTCTTGGGTTTGGCGGGGTATTACAGACGATTCATTAAAGACTTTTCGAAGATCGCGCAGCCGCTTACTATGTTGACACAGAAAGGTGTCACCTACCTTTGGGGAGATTCCCAAGAGACCGTTTTTCAGTACCTAAAGGATAGGCTTTGCAGCGCACCTATTCTCTCACTGCCCGAGGGCACGGATAACTTCGTGGTTTATTGTGACGCATCGATACAGGGGCTTGGTTGTGTATTGATGCAGCGGGATAAAGTTATTGCCTACGCTTCTCGCCAACTCAAAGTTCACGAACGGAATTACACGACGCACGATTTAGAGCTGGGAGCTGTTGTTTTCGCGCTTAAGATATGGCGACACTACCTGTACGGTACCAGGTGCACGATTTACACCGATCACAGGAGTCTCGAGCATATCCTTAAGCAAAAGGATTTGAACATGCGTCAACGAAGATGGGTCGAACTACTGAACGATTACGAATGCGCTATCAAGTACCATCCAGGCAAGGCCAATGTTGTGGCTGACGCCCTCAGTCGGAAAGACACTCTACCTAGACGCGTACGAGCCTTGCAGCTCACTATTCAGTCCAGTCTTCCTGCACAGATACGAACTGCCCAGATAGAAGCTCTAAAGCCCGAAAACGTCAAGGCTGAAGCCTTACGCGGCTCAAGGCAACGAATGGAACTAAAGGAAGACGGCGCCTACTATGTAACGGGGCGTATTTGGGTCCCACTTTTTGGCGGATTACGCGAACTGGTAATGGACGAAGCACACAAGTCTCGCTACTCGGTACATCCAGGGTCGGATAAAATGTACCACGACATCAGAACTACTTATTGGTGGCCTAGTATGAAGGCCCACATCGCTACATACGTTGGAAAATGCTTGACCTGTGCGAGGGTCAAGGTAGAATACCAGAAACCAGCGGGCCTACTTCAACAACCCAGGATACCACAGTGGAAATGGGAAGAGATTTCCATGGATTTTGTTACAGGCCTACCTAGATCCCAGCGTGGGAATGATACCATATGGGTGATCGTGGATCGACTCACCAAGTCTGCACACTTCCTAGCTATAAAGGAAACGGATAAGTTCTCCACTCTCGCAGACGTCTATCTTAAAGAAGTTGTTTCGAGGCACGGAGTGCCCACCTCCATCATTTCGGATCGGGATGCACGATTCACGTCAGGAGCTATGGCAAACGATGCATAAATCTTTCGGCTCACGATTAGACATGAGCACAGCATATCATCCTCAGACGGATGGGCAGTCTGAGCAAATGATTCAAACTCTTGAAGACATGCTTCGGGCATGTGTTATCGATTTCGGCAACGGCTGGGAAAAGCATCTCCCTTTGGTGGAGTTTTCGTACAATAACAGCTATCACACCAGCATACAAGCCGCTCCATTCGAGGCATTGTACGGACGTAAATGCCGGTCACCTCTCTGTTGGGCAGAGGTGGGGGATAGTCAGATTACGGGTCCAGAGATTGTAGTGGACGCTACGGAAAAGATTGCACAAATACGACAACGCATGGCGGCAGCACGCGACCGTCAGAAAGCCTACGCGGACAAGCGTAGAAAGCCATTGGAATTTCAGGTCGGGGACCGGGTTTTACTTAAAGTTTCACCCTGGAAGGGTGTGGTTCGTTTTGGCAAACGGGGCAAACTAAATCCGCGGTACGTTGGACCGTTCGAAATCATTGAGAAAATCGGCAAAGTGGCCTACAAGTTGAACCTACCAGCTGAACTCGGTGCAGTTCACAATGTCTTTCACGTGTCGAATCTGAAGAAGTGCCTGTCAGATGAGACCCTCATAGTTCCTTTTAAGGAACTCACTATTGACGAGCGGTTGCAGTTCGTCGAGGAGCCAGTTGAAATCACGGACCGGGATGTTAAGGTCCTCAAAAACAAGAGAATCCCTCTTGTTCGAGGTCGTTGGAACTCCCGTCGTGGCCCAGAGTACACCTGGGAACGCGAAGACCAGATGACAGAAAAGTATCCCCAGTTATTCGGAACCAATACAACTACTGCTGAGGCTGAAGCTGAAGCTACTATCACGGAATTTCGGGACGAAATTCCAGATCAACGGGGGGAGGATGTGACACCCCAGGAAAACCAGTGAACGATGCAACCTATCTAGCTTCCTCAGTGAGTACGTACCAAATTTCGGGACGAAATTTCTTTTAAGTTGGGGATAATGTGACAACTCGACCTTTCGACTTTAAATGCACGTTGACCTTGACCATTGACTTCGACCGTTGACTTTTACTATGTAATTGTTTGACTTGTTAACGGGTAACTGTATATGTGGTGCTATATCAGATGTATTGTGTTGCTTGTGTGTGTTGAAAATTTAAATTGCATAAGTCTTAGAAATTGAATCACTCGGCGAAACAGGAGTTGATTCGCCAAATAACCCACCGACGAAACAGAAGTTTGTCTCGTCAACCTCATCTCGACGAAACATGTGATTCGCCGGCCCAAACTGTTTCGCCAAGGCCCAGTGCGGCCCAGTAAACCTTTACGCGTATAAGTCATACGGAAACCCCTCATTTGTCACAATTTAGCGAAACTGAAACCCTAGAAGCTTTCCTGTGCACGTCGGCAGCCTCTGTTACCCGAGTAGTCACCTGTTCCGTCTGTATTAATCGTTTACTTCTCCGGTTAGTCATTGCTAATGTTTATTGGTCTACGTATTGTGATGAATATCATGTTGATCTGTGAATGTATGAATTGTATGATTTATTGTTAACCGTTAGGATGAACTAGGGTTGATTATAGATGTTGTGATCTTGTGTTCGGTATGCAATGTGAAATATGGTATTGATTAGGGATATCAATAAACTGACCGGATTGATATGATTACGTGATGGGTAGGTCTAGAACTAACGATGCTCATGTTGGGTTAATGATTATTAAACTTTGTTGATTATGATTTCTGGGTTACGATAGTTATATGTTGATCTGATGTTAGTATGATGATTGTTCTGATGTGTTTTGACGGCTGTTACAATGATTAGGGTTTTCTGTGATATTTCTGTAACTGCTGTGAATGATTGACGTAACTGACACGTTTGGCGAATTAGAACGTTGACGAACGTGAATGCTCGACGGAAAAGGAACTCTTGACGAAACAGGACTTTTGTTTCGCCAAGAGTAATCAACGAAATAGAACTTCTGATTCGCCAAGGATGATTAACGAAATAGAACCATGATTCGTCAAAGGGTAGTTGACGAAACACGTTGTGTTTCGTCAACCTGTGTTTCGCCAAATTATGTGTTTCGCCAACCTCTGTAACTTGCACAGTAAACTGAGTTAATTCTGTTAAGTGTTAACTGAGTTAACTAACTGATGTTAAACACTATGCATGACTTGTGTGATGTTGATTAGTGATGTGTACTACTTGGTGACCATTGATTATGCTTATACGTGAACTGCATGAATTCAAACTGATTGTGTATGTGCATACTCTAGGACGTGATTGATTAATTGCAAGAACATACTTAGCAAACCGAGCAAACCCAAGGTGAGTTCACACAGCCAAGGCATGGGGTTCCCAGGGTGGGAATGGGATTGGATGATTATTTCGTGCGTACTTAGCTAACGGAACTTAATGATATAGTCCTCAGGGTGAGGATGGTAAATGATAAGACACGGCTAGACTAGTATACCTACTTGAACTGATCTTCGCACACACGCCAAGGGTTGGCTGCGATAATTATGACTGATCTTCGCACACATGCCTCGGGAAGGCTGCGAACTATACATATTAGAACTTCGCACACATGCCAGGGTGGCCAGCGATACAAATATACATAGTCTAGGATATTTGGGAGTATTAACCCAAATCTTCGCATACATGCCGAAAGGGCCCGCGATGGAAACCAATACTAAACATGAGCAATGAACGAACTAATACGATACATGATTAGATGAACGAACGCAATGCTTGTTATACCATTTCTATTACTGAACTTACTTTCTGTGAACTCGCTCAACTAGTTGTTGACTCTCTGCTGCATGCCTTGCAGGACCTTAGGTACATTATGGAGCTTGCACAGGGAGGAGCAGGTCGTTGTGGGCAAAGGATCGTGATTGTTATTTGAACACTTATGATATTTCACACATTAATACTTATGTTTGGGTTTACTTAAATGCTTCCGCTATACTTAACTATGTTGGTTTGATAAACACCTTTCGTATTGATGGGTAACTATTACTATTTATTGATATGTTCAATATGATTGGTGGCTTGGTCCTGGTCAGTCACGCTCCCAAGCGGTGATACTCCGCAGGTGGATTTTGGGGGTGTGACAGTGGTGGTGGTTCACGGCATTGGAGAGGGAGAGAGATAGGGAGGAAGCTTGAGAGAGAATGGAAAGCTTGAATGAGAATGAATTAGAAAATGAAGGAGTTGGGAGTTATAAGATAAATGATTAAATATGTAATTAAAACCCATTTGAAATGAAAACAATAAGGGGGTGGGGCATCACTTTTGATTAAAAAATTAACCTAAGTATATATGTGTGACATGTTGTAAGAACTTTTGAATGGGTTACATGTGTAGAATGTTATTTATGGTAAGTTTAGTTGTTATTTAAACTTATAAGTTATAATGATTTCTTGGACTAATTTATATGAATAACTTACCAATACGATTTCTCGTATTTAACTAGTAGTGGCATTTTATTTTAAGATATCAACAATTGATTTAAGTACTCGAAACTTACAGTTAATGTCGTAAATTTTGGGATTTGTTTTGAAGCTTTTTAGGATATTCTATCAGTATAACATGTAAGTTCCTACGTCATTTCTAATATTAAATACACCTAGGATATAAACAAGTCAAAGAGCGCACATATTTCAAATAAAGTCAAAGGTTGGATCAAAATCAAACTTGGTTTAGGAACGATTGTCACAAAAGTGAATAGTGGTCGATCGCTGTCAGATGGTCAACTAGAGTATCATTGTTACTAGCAAAATTGAATGACTATGAGCTAAGTAATCAAATGAAATTCTGATGAAACCATAACCATGCACAAAGCACAACTCATGGCAAAGGGTTTTGTATAACGACTGAAGTCGATTTTGATGAAGTTTTCGCACAAGTAGTTCAGATTGAGACGATTCGTTTTCTTATTGCTCTTGCAGCTGTGGAGGGTTAGGATATTCACCATTTAGCTGCCGAAACAACGTTCTAAATGGAGATTAAGAACATGACTTTTATGTTTACCGATTAGTGGGATTCGAAAAACCTAATGTGGGGCATAAGGTCTTTAAATTGTCGAAAGCCTTATATGGTCTAAGGCAAGCTCCATGAGCTTGAAATATCAAGCTTGGTAGTGTGTTGAAGAAATTGCAGTTTCATCTGTGCATGAAAGATCATGTGGTATATCGAAGGAAAATTGATAAATTCTTTGTTAATTATTTATGTGTATGTGGATGACTTATTCATGAAAATTCATGTATGGCTGTAATAAATAAGTTCAGGAAGAAAATGGCCTTGATCTTTAACATGTGGACTGGGTAAGCTCACTTATTACCTAGGTATCTAGGTGTCACAAAGTGAAGCTGAAATCAATATAAAACAGGAGGCATATGTAAGGAAAATTCTAAAAGAAGCATGAATGCAATCATGTAACCCAACTCTTGTTCCATTGGATCCAAACTTGGAAATGTAGAAAATTGAAGAAAAAACTGAGGTTCGTACTACTGAATATCACAAGTTGTTGGGATATTTCGATACTTGTTAAAAACCAGAACTAATCTTGCTTATTCAGTGAGTGGATATGGTTAGCCGGTATATGTAGAGACCAAACCAGTCCCACAAAACATTAAATTAATAAATTCTCGGGTATGTGAAATGAGCGATGAGCTATAGCATAAAGTATACTCGAGGTGAAAGAAAAAAACTTGTGGGCTACAGTGATGGTAGCCACAATATTGATCATGATGATGATAGAAGCACAACACGGTGTATATATTATTTTGGTATTTCTCCGAGTACCTAGTGTTCACAAAGCAGAGTACTGTTGTCACACCCCCAAGATCCACCATGCGGAGTACCACCGCTTGGAGGCGTGACGTGACCAGGATCGAGCCACCAATCATATTGAACAATGTAGTTAAGAAAATGAAACCAATCACAATACAATTGGTGACCAAAGCTAGTTAACTAAGTTCGAATTAAACAGCGGAAGCATTAAAAGTAAAACCCAAAATATAAGTTCATAGTCCATAAGTTTAAAATCCAAAACGTAGATTTAATAAGTTCATAAGGATTAAGTGTTTATTACGGAACATGATAGTCCGTATCCCACAACAACCTCCTCCTCGTGCAAGCTCCATAAGCATCTAGCGACCTGTAAGGCATGTAACAACGAGTCAACAACAAAGTTGAGTGAGTTCACGGTTGGTTGATTTGTTTTAAGTTGTTTCTGAAAACGTGGTTTGTCTTTCGTTGGCGTAATTGCCGTGGGGGTTACTCCGTAGTTGAAAGTATGTTTAACGAGTTCATTCCTTATTACCCAAACCATATTCATGATTAGTGGGGGCTTCCCTATGTGAATCACTAGACTGTACCATATCGACTACTACGCAAATAAGTTGTGCCCTACATTAGTGTCTATCATCACTGACGGTTTGCCATAGTCCATTAGTACACGCCCGTCCGACTGGCATGGTGTGAGGTTTGTTAAACCTAATAGCGCTATTAACTAATGACCCGCTCGCCATTGGCCTCGGTGATTAAGTCGATATAAAAAGAGGGACTTATGATAGAGTTTTGTCTAGTAAGTTTTAAGGTTGTTGTCCTACCCAAGGAGGACGAACGTACGTAGTTCTACCCAAGGAGAATACGCAGGATTAATATTGGCATCCTACCTATGGAGGATGGCCGTACATATCCTACCCAAGGAGGATATGTAGATTCCGTTTTAAGTTCTTTAACCCATTCCCAACCACCAGGAATCCCATGCCTTAGAAAGAGTGTGAACTCACCTCGGTTTGCTCGGTTAGATTCTCAAATATAGCTAATAGTCAAAGTCGGTCAATCACGTCCTAGTAGGATTACCACTTAGTTTATTAGTGACTTCAAATAAGCACAAAAATTCCTACACGCATCTAGCACATAACATGCATCACTTTAATGGTTTATGCCCATATAAACTTCCCATCTATTCCCCACTCATAAACAAACATACGACATTGCACATAACACTTTTATAGAATATAACATGTTATATCCCTCTTGGATAACCTACCCGACATTTAGACACGCAAATCACTACTTATGTCGTTTCAGCTTTTATATTCAAAACTGGGCTGTTTTCGGGGATTTTAATAAAATAGTTATTTTATTTCAAAAATTCCCAACTTTTTCCAGAAGGTGCTAAATGATCCAAATATTATTGTGCAAAAATCTCGGGATCCAATTCATAACCAATATTTTATAAAAATTCATTTTCCGGACTGAACTCGGATTTATCTTTTTCTGACTGCAGTCTACGGAATAATTTATTTAAAATTCATCGAGAGTCCGATTTACGAAATTCCAGTGGGGTAATTACAAATACATCAGTTGTCATCTATTGTACAAATTTTATGAGTTGATTCATCGTAGATATCCAGTTATGACCAAAAACACATCACTCATTTATTGCAGCAAACACTCAGCTTCAGCTGCTGTTTTTAAAAGGGTCTTTAAAAATAGTAAACGAAGTCCAAAAAATATGATTCCAGTGCCATTAGAACCGTATTTCATAATACATAAATCTAGACTTCAGAAAATACATTTTTCGCTTTATTATGGTTCGATTACAGCCAACTGAAGTTGGCTGTAATCACTAAACAGCTTTCTGTTTTTCAGCTTTAACATTCTAAAGCGAGTTTTATCGGTTCCGTTAACATGCATAATGATCAACAACATTTCTAGTAATCAATATGAACAAGTAATCAGCAAGAAATCAGTAACATCTCGAGATAACATCATACTAACATAAATACATCATGTTTCATCTTCTTGTTTAAACCCTTTTTAGTGTTCTTGTAGATTTAACATATTGCATCTTTTAATCATGAAACAAGATGAACAAAGGTGACATAAGGAACTTACTACTAGCACAAGGCTAGGGTAGGATCTAGTGATGAAAATGTAGAGAGAATATGATGAAAAAGACTAGAAACAAGCTCCTTTGAAAGTCCTTCAAAAAGCAACCTCCATGGATGAACTTCAAAGCTTTGGATGGAACTTGTAATTGGAGAAGATGAAGATGTTGAGGGGTGGTGATGGTTTCGGTTTGGGGGAGGCTGAAAGTGAGAGAGAGAGAGTAGTGAAGAGAGAGAGTGATCTTAAGGAAATGATGAAAGATCTAATGCCATTATTTTATAGGATACTTCAAATATTATGGATACTTACACAAGCAAGAATCCACCAATCACAAGCCATAAGATCTACTTGGAAGATGAGCACTATGATGAGGTTGATATGGTGGGTCCATATGGACCGAAAATCGGTTGGGGGGTCTCTTGATGTAAAATTTCAACTAAATGGTAATTGATAGCTAGAGTGCAAGTAAGTTGATAGTATATGTTTGTGTGATGATTTTTGGGTGGGTGTTATGGTACACGGGGATCATGACTTGCCAAAAATAATTAAATAATGTTCTTGACAAAAATTTAGTGTCCCGGGTAATGTCCGTTTGTCCGGTTAAATACCGTTTCGTTAGGGTGTTTAATTATTCCGTAAAGTGTCTAATATATATATTTTTGTAACACAACTAATTCCTAACACTCAGGAAAGCATACCGGACTATTTAGTAACTTTTTTGTATACTACTAGTATGTTAACACGCACATGTAAGTATGACACAGTAACAGGAAACAGTTAAGTAATTCAACACAGTCACTAAGCACTTTAATTATCATAAATAAATTGTACGAAATACATGGAATTTTGAGGGTTGTCACATTCTCCCCTTGTTAAGAAAAATTTCGTCCCTAAATTTAGCACGCGGTTACTGAGGAAGCTAGTTGAGTTGTGTGGTTTACTGGTTTTCCTGGGGTGTCACATCATCCCCCCGTTGATTTGGAATTTCGTCCCGAAATTCTGCAGTAGCTTCAGTCTCAGTAGTGGTTGCACTTTTCTTAAACAACTGGGGATACTTGAGTTTCATTTGGTCTTCTCATTCCCAGGTATACTCTGGGCCACGACGGGAATTCCAACGAACTCGAACGAGAGGTATCCTGGTACGCTTGAGAATCTTAACATCTCGATCCGTAATCTCAACTGGTTCTTCGACGAATCGCAGTTGGTCGTCGATAGTGAGCTCCTTTAAGGGAACTATGAGGGTCTCATCTGACAGACACTTCTTCAGATTTGACACGTGGAATACGTTGTGGACTCCGCTGAGTTCGGCCGGTAGATTCAGCCTGTAAGCGACCTTGCCAATTTTCTCAAAGATCTCGAATGGTCCGACATAACGCGGATTGAGTTTGCCTCGTTTTCCAAAATGAACTACACCTTTTCAAGGTGAGACTTTGAGTAGCACTCGATCCCCAACCTGGAACTCGAGTGGTTTCCTTCGCTTATCAGCATAGCTTTTCTGACGGTCACGAGCTGCTGCCATTCGCTGTCGTATCTGAGCAATCTTTTCGGTTGTATCTACTACGAGTTCTGGGCCAGTGATTTGGCTGTCACCAACTTCTGCCCAACAGAGAGGTGATCGGCACTTTCGCCCGTACAATGCCTCAAACGGAGCGGCCTGGATACTGGTGTGGTAACTGTTGTTATATGAAAACTCCACTAACGGGAGGTGCTTTTCCCAGCCGTTACCAAAGTTGATTACACATGCCCTAAGCATGTCTTCAAGGGTTTGGATGGTGCGTTCAGATTGCCCATCTGTCTGTGGGTGATAAGCGGTGCTCATATCTAAGCGTGAGCCAAAAGACTTATGCATAGCTTGCCACAGTTCAGAGGTAAAACGAGCGTCACGATCAGAAATGATGGAGGTTGGCACTCCGTGCCTTGATACCACTTCCTTTAGGTAGATGTCTGCTAGGGTAGAAAACTTATCCGTTTCCTTGATAGGCAGAAAATGCACAGACTTGGTCAGTCGATCCACTATCACCCAAATGGTATCGTTTCCGCGTTGAGATCTGGGCAGGCCAGTGAAGAAATCCATTGAAATTTGCTCCCATTTCCATTTTGGTATCTCTGGTTGTTGAAGTGGGCCTGATGGTTTCTGGTATTCGACCTTGACTCTCACACAAGTCAAACATTTGCTGACGTAGGTTGCTATGATGGCTTTCATACCAGGCCACCAGTATGTAGTCTTTAGGTCGTAGTACATCTTATCCGAACCAGGATGTACCGAATAACGAGACTTATGTGCTTCATCCATCACAAGCTCGCGTAGGTCTCCATACAGTGGAACCCAAATGCGCCCGTTAACATAGTAGGCACCGTTTTCCTTTTGTTCTAGCCGTTACCTCGATCCTCGTAAGGACTCAGCCCTGATGTTCTCTGCCTTCAATGCTTTAACCTGAGCATCGCGAATCTGAGCGGGAAGGTTGGATTGGATGGTAAGCTGTAAAGCACGTACACGCTTGGGTATAGTATCCTTTCGACTGAGGGCATCAGCCACCACATTGGCTTTGCCCGGGTGATATTTGATAGCGCATTCATAATCATTCAAGAGTTCGACCCATCAGCGTTGTCGCATATTCAATTCCTTTTGCTTAAACATATGCTCAAGACTCCTGTGATCGGTGTAAATGGTGCACTTGGTACCGTACAGGTAATGTCTCCATATCTTAAGCGCGAAGACAACTGCTCCCAATTCCAGGTCATGCGTAGTGTAGTTCCTTTCGTGAACCTTAAGTTGGCGCGATGCGTAGGTAATGACCTTGTCACGTTGCATCAACACACAACCAAGTCCTTGGATGGAAGCGTCGCAGTAAACCACAAAATCATCTGTGCCTTCAGGTAATGAGAGGATAGGTGCGCTACAAAGCCTATCTTTCAAGTGCTGAAATGCGGACTCATGTGCATCACCCCAACGATAGGTGACACCTTTCTGAGTCAGCGAAGTGAGGGGTTGCGCAATCTTGGAGAAATCCTTGATAAATCTTCTGTAGTAGCCCGCCAGACCCAAAAATTGGTGGATTTCTGTAGGTGTGCGGGGTGCAGGCCAGTTCTCGATCGAGTCAACCTTGGATGGATCTACATGAATCCCATCCTTGTTTACTACATGGCCTAGAAAGTGGACTTCGCGAAACCAGAAGTCACATTTTGAAAACTTGGCATACAACTGCTCTTTTCGGAGAAGTTCCAGAATAAGCCTCAGATGTTGCTCGTGTTCCTCCTAACTCTTAGAATAGATCAGGATGTCATCAATGAACACTCTGACAAACTTATCCAGGTAGGGCTTGCACACTCGGTTCATGAGATCCATGAAGACCGCAGGTGCATTCATTAATCTGAAAGGCATAACCAGAAACTCGTAATGGCCGTAACGAGTTCTGAATGTTGTTTTGGAGACGTCCTCCTTTCGGACTCTCAGCTGATGGTAGCCTGACCTTAGGTCAATCTTAGAATAGAAACTCGACCCTTGCAACTGGTCGAACAAGTCATCAATACGTGGAAGAGGATAACGATTCTTCACGGTCACCTTGTTGAGTTCGCGGTAGTCAATACACATTCTGAAGGTACCGTCTTTCTTCTTTACGAATAACACTAAAGCTCCCCAAGGCAACGAGCTAGGACGTATGAAACCCTTTTCCAAGAGCTCTTGTAGTTGCGTGGACAGTTCTTCAAGTTCTGACGGAGCAAGTCGATAAGGTGCATGAGCTATTGGTGCTGCTCCAGGAGCTAGCTTGATTTGAAACTCGACTTGGCGATGAGGCGGCAGACCAGGTAATTCCTCGGGAAATACCTCAGGAAAGTCGCGCACAATAGGAATGTCTTCTATCTTCTTTTCTTCCGCGGATGAATCAGAAACGAGGGCTAGAATAGCGGTGTGGCCCTTTCGCAACCACTTCTGGGCCTTAAGGAATGAGATGATGCCTACAACAGCACCACTCTTGTTGCCACGAATTACGAGGGGTTCTTTACCAGGACGAGGAATACGGATGATTTTCTCCTTGCAAATAATCTCCGCTTGATGATGAGATAGCCAATCCATCCCAATAACGACGTCGAAACTACCAAGTGTGATGGGAATAAGATCGATAGAGAAAGTCTGACCAGCTAAGACGAGGTTACAACCTTTAATTATGTGTGTGGCTTCAAGACTCTTACCATTTGCTAGTTCTACCGTGTGTTTGGTGGTCAAAAGTGTTGGAGTACGTTTAAGCATCTGACTAACTTTTAAGGACACGTAGCTAGTATCGGCACCCAAATCAAATAAAACAGTAACAAAGAAATCATCCAGAAGAAACTTACCCATCACAACGTTGGGATCGTTCCTTGCTTCACCCTGACCAATCACGAACACACGACCTTGGGCGCTATTGCCATTATTGTTACCTCCGTTGTTGCCTCCGTTGTTATTTCCATTGTGGTTCCCGTTTCTTTGGTTGTTGTTCTGATTCTGGTTCAGTTGGGGACAGTTCCTCTTAAAGTGGCCTTCAGCGCCACACTGAAAGCATCCTTTATTTCCCTGCTGATGCGGCTGCTGGTGATTCTGTGGGGCTTGTTGTTGTTGCTGGCAATTCTGATTCGCAGGACGTGGGCTCCTGCAATCTTTGGCTTCGTGGCCCAACTTGTGACATCTCTGACGACGGCCCTTGTTGCACTGCCCGCTGTGATGCAGATTACACCGATTGCACTTAGGGTGATTTCCCTTGTACCCACCCTGACCTTGATTCCCAGAAGACTGCTGACCGGGGCTCCTGTACTCGTCTGTCTTTCGCTGTGGGATTGAGCTGAAGCAGAACCCTTGCCCAAATTTCCATCCCACTTGCGCTTATTATCATTGGGAGCATCAGAAGTAGTAGCGCTAATACGCTTGGGCAGCCTGTTCTGCTCAACTGCCTGCTCAGTGAGGTTCTGAGCCAACTTGACGATTTGTTGAATGGAGCCAAGATTTGCTGAGGTTACGTGACTCTGAATCTCTGGTACAAGACCCTTGAGGTACAGCTCAATACGCTTGATGGGAGGGTCTACCATAGTGGGACACAGGATAGCTAATTCATTCGATCTCTTCGTGTATGCCTCGATCTCAGACCCCGTCATCTTCAAATTGAAAAATTCCACCTCCAGCTTGTGGATGTCGTCACGACTGCAGTACTCTTCTTTGATCAGTTCCTTGAAACCGTTCCATGGGGTGGCATTAGCAACCGCCAGCCCTAGCAGTTGAACCTGTGCTTTCCACCAGGTTAATGCAGCACCCTCAAGTGTTCCAGTAGCATATTTCACCCTACGATCCTCTGGGCATTCACACATTTCGAAGACAGATTCGAGCTTCTCGAACCAGTGAAGGAGACCTACAGCTCCTTCTGTGCCGCTGAAAGTACTAGGTTGGCAATCCATAAATGTTTTGAATGTGCACACAGGAGGCTGAGCATGTTGACCTGTGGTGCGGGAATAAAAGACAAGGTTAAGCACGAGGGTTGGTTTGCAAAGGTAGGATCTAAACGTCCTAGGATAGGTCGAAGTAGAAGGTTATACCTCCTGCAGGGACAGCTACGAGTGCCTCAGCAACTCGTTCATTGATCAAAGCCGTCAACTGGGCTTGAGTTAGGTTAATACGTCCTCCGCGTCCGTTCATGATCTTCACAACGAAGCAACGTATGTGAGAAAAGTGTCGCGAAAGTGCGTAAGTGTGGGGTGACAGAAGAGAGCAAGCACACAAAGTTCAAATAGCAGTTATAACGTTAACTAATGCATAGTGTGAACTATCTAACGGATAATATGAACATAAACCATACCACCTATTGTGTCGAGTCTTGCACGTGGAGCGAAGCGTCGTTGTGGATCGTTGAGCACTGTACAGGTTATACTCTGATTTTACCAAAAAGCTTTACCCCTTGTTAAAACCAAGTTCACTATAACCAATGGCTCTGATACCAATCTGTCACACCCCCAAAATCCACCATGTGGAGTACCACCGCTTGGAGGCGTGACGTGACCAGGATCGAGCCACCAATCATATTGAACAATGTAATTAAGTAAATGAAACCAATCACAATACAATTGGTGACCAAAGCTAGTTAACTAAGTTCGAATTAAACAGCGGAAGCATTAAAAGTAAAACCCAAAATATAAGTTCATAGTCCATAAGTTTAAAATCCAAAACGTAGATTTAATAAGTTCATAAGGATTAAGTGTTTATTACGGAACATGACAGTCCGTATCCCATAACAACCTCCTCCTCGTGCAAGCTCCATAAGCATCTAGCGACCTGTAAGGCATGTAACAACGAGTCAACAACAAAGTTGAGTGAGTTCACGGTTGGTTGATTTGTTTTAAGTTGTTTCTGAAAACGTGGTTTGTCTTTCATTGGCGTAATTGCCGTGGGGGTTACTCCGTAGTTGAAAGTATGTTTAACGAGTTCATTCCTTATTACCCAAACCATATTCATGATTAGTGGGGGCTTCCCCATGTGAATCACTAGACTGTACCATATCGACTACTACGCAAATAAGTTGTGCCCTACATCAGTGTCTATCATCACTGACGGTTTGCCATAGTCCATTAGTACACGCCCGTCCGACTGGCATGGTGTGAGGTTTGTTAAACCTAATAGCGCTATTAACTAATGACCCGCTCGCCATTGGCCTCAGCGATTAAGTCGATATAAAATGAGGGACTTATGATAGAGTTTTGTCTAGTAAGTTTTAAGGTTGTTGTCCTACCCAAGGAGGACGAACGTATGTAGTTCTACCCAAGGAGAATACGCAGGATTAATATTGGCATCCTACCTATGGAGGATGGCCGTACATATCCTACCCAAGGAGGATATGTAGATTCCGTTTTAAGTTCTTTAACCCATTCCCAACCACCGGGAATCCCATACCTTAGAAAGAGTGTGAACTCACCTCGGTTTGCTCGGTTAGATTCTCAAATATAGCTAATAGTTAAAGTCGGTCAATCACGTCCTAGTAGGATTACCACTTAGTTTATTAGTGACTTCAAATAAGCACAAAAATTCCTACACGCATCTAGCACATAACATGCATCACTTTAATGGTTTATGCCCATATAAACTTCCCATCTATTCCCCACTCATAAACAAACATACGACATTGCACATAACACTTTTATAGAATATAACATGTTATACCCCTCTCGGATAACCTACCCGACATTTAGACACGCAAATCACTACTTATGTCGTTTCAGCTTTTATATTCAAAACTGGGCTGTTTTCGGGGATTTTAATAAAATAGTTATCTTATTTCAAAAATTCCCAACTTTTTACAGAAGGTTTTAAATGATCCAGATATTATTGTGCAAAAATCTCGGGATCCAATTCATCACCAATATTTTATAAAAATTCATTTTCCGGACTGAACTCAGATTTATCTTTTTCTGACTGCAGTCTACGGAATAATTTATTTAAAATTCATCGAGAGTCCGATTTACGAAATTCCAGTGGGGTAATTACAAATACATCAGTTATCATCTATTGTACAAATTTCATGAGTTGATTCATCATAGATTTCCAGTTATGACCAAAAACACATCACTCATTTATTGCAGCAAAAACTCAGCTTCAGCTGCTGTTTTTAAAAGGGTCTTTAAAAATAGTAAACGAAGTCCAAAAAATATGATTCCAGTGCCATTAGAACCGTATTTCATAATACATAAATCTAGACTTCAAAAAATACATTTTTCGCTTTATTATGGTTCGGTTACAGCCAACTGAAGTTGGCTGTAATCACTAAACAGCTTTCTGTTTTTCAGCTTTAACATTCTAAAGCGAGTTTTATCGGTTCCGTTAACATGCATAATGATCAACAACATTTCTAGTAATCAATATGAACAAGTAATCAGCAAGAAATCAGTAACATCTCGAGATAACATCATACTAACATAAATACATCATGTTTCATCTTCTTGTTTAAACCCTTTTTAGTGTTCTTGTAGATTTAACATATTGCATCTTTTAATCATGAAACAAGATGAAAAAAGGTGACATAAGGAACTTACTACTAGCACAAGGCTAGGGTAGGAGCTAGTGATGAAAATGTAGAGAGAAGATGATGAAAAAGACTAGAAACAAGCTCCTTTGAAAGTCCTTCAAAAAGCAACCTCCATGGATGAACTTCAAAGCTTTGGATGGAACTTGTAATTGGAGAAGATGAAGATGTTGAGGGGTGGTGATGGTTTCGGTTTGGGGGAGGCTGAAAGTGAGAGAGAGAGAGTAGTGAAGAGAGAGAGTGATCTAGAGGAAATGATGAAAGATCTAATGTTATTATTGTATAGGATACTTCAAATATTATGGATACTAACACAAGCAAGAATCCACCAATCACAAGCCATAAGATCTACTTGGAAGATGAGCACTATGATGAGGTTGATATGGTGGGTCCATATGGACCGAAAATCGGTTGGGGGGGGTCTTGATGTAAAATTTCAACTAAATGGTAATTGATAGCTAGAGTGCAAGTAACTTGATAGTATATGTTTGTGTGATGATTTTTGGGTGGGTGTTATGGTACACGGGGATCATGACTTGCCAAAAATAATTAAATAATGTTCTTGACAAAAATTTCGTGTCCCGGGTAATGTCCGGTTGTCCGGTTAAATACCGTTTCGTTAGGGTGTTTAATTATTCCGTAAAGTGTCTAATATATATATTTTTGTAACACAACTAATTCCTAACACTCAGAAAAGCATACCGGACTATTTAGTAACTTTTCTGTATACTACTAGTATGTTAACACGCACATGTAAGTATGACACAGTAACAGGAAACAGTTAAGTAATTCAACACAGTCACTAAGCACTTTAATTATCATAAATAAATTGTACGGAATACATGGAATTTTGAGGGTTGTTACATTCTCCCCTTGTTAAGAAAAATTTCGTCCCTAAATTTAGCACGTGGTTACTGAGGAAGCTAGTTGAGTTGTGTGGTTTACTGGTTTTCCTGGGGTGTCACAATTGTAGCTCTATCCTCATGTGAAGCAGAGTATATGGCAACTAGTTCTGCAGCATGCCAAGCGGTGTGGTTGAGGAAATCGATAAGCGAAATAATTTGGAGAGAATCTCAAAACGTGGTGCTAAAAGTTGATAACACCTCTGTAATTGTGCTCGTGGAAAACTCGGTGTTTCACATCCAAAGTAAGCACATCAAGTCCATATTTATTATATACGAGAATTTGTTGAAGGTAGTTAAGTAATGGTTGAACACATAAGAAAGAAAGAGCAAAGTGCCGATATCTTAAGAAAAGCACTCGCGAAGAGCGAGTTCAAAAGGATGCAGGATTTACTTGGTGTAGAAGAACTTTCTTATAGGACTCAGAAATTTAGGGGGTGAATGTTGGTGAATTTTTCAATACTTGGTGTGCAAGGCACAAGTCGGGATTGGAGTGAAAGGCACAACCCGAAACAATAGGGATAACTATTACATCTATGCAAGTTGGCTAGGTTATTAGGATATAAATTTTATATTTCTCCTATGCCATAGGCCTTTTAATATAGTCTTATGACTTTCTTGATAACAAAGCTTTGGGTGTTAGCCAACCTGTTTATCAACTCATTCTTGAGGCATATGCCTTCTAGTATTCCTTTATGTAATAAAGTATATATTGTATAATTAAATACTAATTAATTTGGTATAAAGATGTTAAAGTTGAAGTTGTTAGAGTAAATAGTTTGAGACAAAAAAAAAGCTAGAAAAGTAACATTTAAGATAAGATTCTGATAGATTCATAGCGGTAGGTGTGGTGACATATGATGTTAATAATCAATATATGTAGAAAGAACAACACCCTCCTAATCCAATTATTACCAAATGTTCATTATAAAGATGTGGCATATCTTCCTAACATTTTGTTGTTATTGTTCGTGTCCGTTAATCATGGGAGTGTCAAGAGTGCGACCCACAAACATTGTTGATAGGATGAAAGAGGTAAGGCCCGCACGTGGACCTGTACTTGCTTATTGTTTGGTGTACGATGTCTCCTCTATTTTAACCATCTCTCTTGTCACTTTTCACCCTTCTTCTTTATAATCCACCCCCCCCCCCCTACATTTTAATCATAAGACAAACTGCATCCCTGTACTTAACCTAGAACTTGAGACATCATAACTAACACCCATTTATACATATGTAAATAAACCTTCTTCATTAGATCTAATACCCAAATAAGTTTGTCAAAATAATAGTTTCGGATATCTACTTTATACTCACATGTTTGCATAATATGCGCTCGAATACAGTCATGAGATATGTGAAAATGTGCTTTGTCATCGTGTATCTTCATGAAAGTCCCATTGTTTGATGTAAGCTACTCCACGCAACAACAGTTGAAAAGCTAAATAAGTTCGAGTATCCACTTTAAATGTGTGCATACTCAATGAAAGGGTATTAGACCATGCGTAGTGGGGTTTTTTTTTTGGCGTTTTCCCCCTAAAAAACGCCTCAAAACGCCCATTTACCACCCCTGGCCCCCTGGGTGCATTTTTTTCAGAAAAAAAATGCAAATGGTGTCCTTTTTTCCACGCCCGTGTTCAAGATCTTTGGCCAATCAAAGGTTTTCTTCTTTTTGGTTGGTCAATACCCTTTTTTTATGTTTTTTTATTTTAATTTTTTTACACTCCTTTTAACATAATTCACACATCCCTACTACACCCATTTTAAAAAACGTCCCATAATACCTCATTGCTGACTGGACTATCATATAATGTAAAACGCCCAAAGGTAAAGGACTTACCACTTGTGTTACCCTTTTTCCATAGTATTAGATGACTGAAAAATCCAATTTACTATAGTTTAAGAAAAATAGTAATTAAAAAGTAAATCTATGTGTTTGGTGAGTATAGGTGGTTGGATACATGGACTTCATGTAGCATCTACACAAGCGTCAATTAGCATCTACACAAGTGTCATGTCACAATCTAAGCACATTGCATTTCTTATTTAAATATTCATTCATTTTTGTATAAAAGACATTATTATAACAAATTCATTCTTTATTAATTATCATTAATGTTAACATATAATAATAATAATAATAATAATAATAATTATTATTATTATAATAATAATAATAAACGTAATTACAACCACTAATTCCTCCTTTTTCCAGCTATATGATGAGCTGAATGATTCTAGGAAGATGGAAGAGGCAAATTGAAGGTCAAGTGGTCCGGAAGTGGTAAGTGTAGAAATATAAATTGTGTGTAGGTGGGGATGGGGTCACTAGACATGCGCACACACATATATGGACGTTTTACAGAAGAATAATATGTTAAAAGTTGTAAGAATTACATAATACGCGTGTACATGTTGCATAACGCATGATGTAGCAGTTACGTAACCGTTAAATTTTCTCTCTCGCTACTTTATTATTATTTAGGTATACGTACAAGTGAACTATATTACTAAAAATATAACATATAATTCATGTCACCATCTACCTTTAAATGTTTTATTCACCTCAACTCAACAAAGAGTTTATGAATCACCTTAAGTAACTCCCAAAATTTGAGAACTGAAAACCTCTTAATGTTTAGCCTTTTTATGAAAAATATTAACATACGTTTGTATTACAAGTCGAATATTTTAAGTTATTTGTTGGCAGTTTTCCCTAAACTATAAACTTAATTCACATCATATATTAAAAATCAGTTTATAATTTGCCAAGTATATGCTAAATCTAGCTAACCTTTTTGGATAAAAACTAGTCTTTTATGTTTGATATAGCAGATAATTTGTTTTAAGACTATGCGTAGTCGTTGGGGTGCCCCAATCTAGGGCGTTTTACGTCATGTGCCAGCTCAGTCAGCAAGGGGCATTATTGGGCGTTTTTACAAAAGGGGTATAGTGGGGATTGTGGGACATTATGTTTGTATTAAAATAAAATAAAAAACATTTAAAAAAACTTATTGGCCAAAAAATGGAAGCTCAAATGTGATTGGCCAAGAAATTCCCCCACCAGCGTGATTTATAACACGCCATAACAAAAAAGGCCAAACACGCCCATGTGTAGTGGCTGATCGACGAGATTGGGCGTGATTGAGTACAAAAAACACCCCTTTAGGCAACCACTACGAGTGGTCTAAATCATTCTTATCCCAAATAGCACAATAATCAAGAACAGAGAAAAACAAGATAAGAGAAAGTTTGAAGGTCTCTTCATATCTTATAACTTTTTGTTGGAAGTGTTGGTTGTGCGAATGAAAGTCTCAAAGTGTTCAATACTTTGTCCCATATTAGTGTGAGAACAAAGTGAATGGCTGTTTATAAGGTAAATCTTTACCAAACCATTATAGTTTTTTGACATGTTTTACCACAAGTCCTACCTGCGACCGCGAATCTGTTTAAGAAAAGTGTGTCAAACACAAGCCCGGTTCACTGTTAGTGTTTTCTTTTACTTTCTTTGTTTTTCTGTTTCAGATTCTCTGTCGAATTCATATCAGCAACAACAGATTACTAACACTTTTTAGTATATATGATATAACTACTGAAGAATAAAGAGTATAGTTACAAACTGATATTGGATATTTCATTCTTAAGCCTATATATAAAACAAAACCTTCCTTGTGATATTCATGTTGAGTCTTGCCAGCATAGAAGCATGGTGATACATCTTCGGAGAATGTAGAATCTTGCTCGGTGCTCCTTCACCAATCGGCACCATTTCCGGCCACCCGATGACTTGCATCCTTTCCTCGTATATCTCCCACCGTTTGTTTTCTCCATCTTCCTCGCTAACATGTCTCACTTACAAGAAAAAAGAGAGAGAGAGAGAGTTGTGTTTGATGAAAGTAGCAAACTGAGTGTGATGTGAAAGAGTTTAAGTTCCAACCCCATATATATAATTTTCTAAAATGTTTAAAAAGGACATTGATGTACAAATTTTTCAAGCATAATAATATGTCTACGGGAACATGATTAGAAATGCCATATGCCCACACGGTCCATATATATGCACATGAATATTATTTTAAGCTTAAACCAAACATCAAGTATAACTATAAAAAATTGATAGATATAAGTATATATATGGACATGATTTAATCTCTCAAACAAAAATCCATAATTGTTTTTATAAGCTTTCAGTTAAATATATATATATTTTTTTCATACTTTAAACATGGGTTAGGAGATGGTTCATTGGGGAACACTAAAAAAGTGGGGAACTAGAGAACACTCTTAAAAATTCAACTTAACATGTTAAAAATCATTTTTTTCTAAATTTTTTTCGACGCCTTTCCTTATAAATACATGTAGAAAGATTTTTAATAAAAAAAATAAAAACTAAAAAATATTAAAAAAATGTTTAAAAAACAGTAAAAAATATATCTTATAAAATTAACTCAGTGCTTTTCTTTATAAAAATGGGTATAAACTATTCCAATAAAAATTCATTTTTGTAAAAAAATAAACTTTAAGCCTTTTTTAACTGTTTTTTCTATATTTTTAGTTTTTGATTTTTTTTATTAAAAATGCTTCTACAAATATTTATAAGAAAAAGTGTTGATTTATTTTTTAAATTTGATTTTTAACATGTTCCTAAATGAACCCTACACTATATATATAGTGTAAGGTTCATTTAATAACCACTCTTATTGCGAGAACCACGGGAACCAATATGCATACTATGCACATGTGTATCGGTACTGTTGTTCAGTTTTTTTAGTGACGAAATTTAGCGTTTTATATAAAAAAAATTATTTCTGTGTGTTTTTTTATTTTTTTAGTTATTTTTGGTTGCATTCACATTGGTTCTCGCAATAAAGAGTGGTTTCTAACGGATTCTTCTCCTATATATATATATATATATATATATATATATATATATATAGTGAAAGTGTAAAATACAATATCCCTTAACGTACAATACGTACGATATAGTGAAATCGCATGTTATAAAATAGCATTGATGAAATCGCATGTGATAATTTTTATGAAATCGCATGTTGGTTTTTTGTAACAATTTCATATGTGATAATTTTGATGAGCGCGTACATATTGTACGATAAGGTATATTGTACGTTAACCTAACCCCATATATATATATGGGTTAGGATCAAATACAAAGGATAAAATAAATAAGAAGGGTAAGAAGGATTCTTGTCCATTGATCTTAGATTTTGAGGGTTGAGATTAGTTGTAGAGAAAAGAAGATAATAGAGGGGCATAAAGGAAATCCTATATTTATGGATTTTCTCTCTCCACATGCAAGGAAAATGCAAATTCCCCCATCGATTTAAAACGTCCATAATTTTTTCATACGACATTTAAAAAAAATTCACCATAATAATAAGCGTTATTTTATCGTTAATATGAGTACCATAATATCATATAAAAATAAAATTAAAAATTTCATTTTTACTGGGTTTTTTTTTTTTTTTTTTGCATTGTGTTAAAGGTTCAGGTCATTGTGTCTTTTAACTGGGTTTTGGTCAATAGAGTTTCTATACATTGTGTTATTATCAAAACCTATAACACAATATTAATTTGGGTTCTATCCATTGGGATTTTATACGAACCTATAACACAATAAATGACACAATGAAGATGGTGTTATATCTGGGTTTTCTATAAATTGTGTTATTAGTTCAGGTCATTGTGTTTAATATGTTATTCATTGTGTTTTAATATGTTGTCCATTGTGTTTTAATAATTTGTTCAATTTTTTTTTATTATCTTTGTTCATTGTGTTTTAGTTTGTTGTGTATTGTGTTTTTAGTTTGTTTTCCACTGTGTCTTCATCTGCTCTCCATTGTGTCTTTTATTTGTTGTAATTAATTATGTCTTTTATTTGTTGTCATCAATTGTATTTTTATTTAGTCTGCTACTTATTGTTGTTGATGCATTTATTGTCTATCTCCTTCGTCAATTCGTGTCGTAGTGAAAAGCCGGAAGAAATCAAGTTCATAATGTCACAAGTAGATAAAATTAGCAAGGTGTCATTTTGGTAATTAATGAGAAATCTCATTAATTCCAATGACATATAAACAGGAGAGTTATGTCATAAGTTGTAAGGCTTGGAAGACTTGTGAAGACTTTTGCTCTCATTTGTACTTTTGGTGATCCAAGTTTAGAGAGAGAAAGTCTAGAGAGAGAAAGTCATTATACATGTGAATCTTGTACCGAACTTGTCATATCTTGCAATGGATTCATATTTCTAGTACGTTATTGTGTGTTCGGTCACGCACGTTCACGGATTCCGCACGCCGAACGTTCGTTACGCAATCGAACGACGTCAAAACCGGTCCTACAAGTGGTATCAGAGCTAGGAGCTCGATTGCACGATCAAACACATCGTTTTCGTACCAGATTTCAGCCGATTCATATCCAATTTCATCAATTTCTTCATCTTCTACCTATTTCTCACGTTTTTACGGAAATTCGTCAAATTGAACGTGATTTCACGGTCCGATTCGTCTGAATTTCTAACATGTTGTGCGAAAATACTTGAATTGCAACCCTACCAAGTTTCAGATCAAATCTTCTAGCCGTTTAGGAGAAATCGCAGTTTTTCGGTTCGTATTTTCGTCACATTTCAGGTCCGCTCGTGTGGAACTACATAGGTTCGCTTATTTGGTTCAAAATACAGGTTCGCTTATAGCTTATACAGATTCGCTCCAAATTACGTATTTGGTCCGCTTATTTGTCGAATAGATTCGCTCGAAGTGATATAAATTCAGGAGATTCGCTCATCGGTTTGTTTTATAATGGTTCGCTTATAATAACAGTTGGTTCGCTCATATGGTTCATTAATAGTGGGTTCGCTTTTGTGTCATCATCTTCACGTGGTGGTTCAGATCGTTTATAAGTTGTCGGATAGTTAATTGGTTGGCTTTGAATGCACCGACCCACTAACACAAAAGGCCCAATCACAAGTCTTTGTTGATAATCAACCCAATCAAGTTTTATGAATTAATGGTTTAACCGGCCCTATCGTATATCTTCTAACCTTTGAGGCCCAATAAAAGGAGAACAATTAATTGATAAGGGTTGTTGTCTGCCACATTTGATGTAAAGTAAAAGTGTTTTGCTTTGTCCATGTGCCTCGCCAATACATTTAATCAGTTGTCAAAAGTGTTAGGCCCAATCACAGTGAAGGCCCAATCACTGAATTAGTGGATATTAAGGGTTGTCGACTGTATGTTAAATGTGTTTCATTAACGGTCCAATCGCAAAATTTGATTTGAATTGTAGGAAATTTAATTGATAAGTGTCAATTAAAGGTGTCTGTTGTGTGATTTAGTTGTACTTGGTGCACCGCCCCATTCATTACAATCGGCCAATCATTTAAAAGTGGTGACTTCATTGTTTGACCGACCCACTAACACATTTGGTCCTATTAGCATATTTGTGCTCAATTTTTTTTGGCTGCATGTTAAATGGCAGGTTGCATATGATCAACATAATACGACGGTCCTACAAGTGTCGGCTGGTTGTTGTTATTGATATCACGTGAAGTTTTAAAACGACCCAATCAGAAAATAGTGTTGATTTGGTGAAAATTGTTGTGTAGTGTTATTAATCAAGTGGTTGTTCGAGTTTAAAGTGCATCAAATCGAGTGGTAATCCAAACAAGTTGCCACCCGATCCTAATTAGTTTCATTTGTCTGTGTTACAGGTGATTTGTCAACAATAGGATCATCACCCGAGAGAATCCTCACCTCGATCCGTTGTCGCCTAATCTTTGATAGTTATTTGATTGTGTGAATTTCAGAATTATTTGAAAATCCGTTTCTGTGAATCTTTTCATTACCGAATCATGAATACTAATTTCTTTAATATGACTCAAGAAACATTTGATAGAATAAAAGTATTAAAGAAAGAATTTGATTCATTTTCAGGTTATCCAGGAGAAAGTACAAAGTGTATCATTGAGAGATATAAACATCTTGTTCGTTCAATGTCCAAAATTGGTATAACCAAAGGACCAGAAGAATGGGTTGAAAAATTTGTCAGTGCTTTACCTCAAGAAGAATGGGAAAATTATATCTTGAACTTGAAGATTTCTGGAGAATTTTCTCAACTGACACTTTGTCCATTCATTGAAAAGATTGAAGAACAAATGATGATAAATGCTGAAAAGAAGAAAAGTCAAAATGATGTCCAAAGAGCAAAGGAAGAAAAAGCTTCAAAAGTTGAAGAATCTGTGAAGAATGAAACTTCAAATTCTGCATCAGTATGCTTTACATGTGACAACTTAAAGACAGAAAATGACAAACTCGTGAAAGATGCGGAAAGTTTGACTTTGGAAGTCAAAGAGCTGAAAAATAGGAAGCAAACTGATGATAATCAGATTCTTGTTTTGCAGGGAAATTGTGAGAAACTGAAAGCTGAAAATGACAAACTGTTAAGTAACTTGAACAGTTTGACATTTGAAAACAAGAAGTTGAAAGAAAAAGAAAAAGTTTTTGAAGAGAAAGTTAAAGGTTTTAAATTGAAAAAACAAAAATTGAGAAAGATTTTCAAAATCAAATGAAAATTCTTGAAGATGGGAGAGATATGTTTAGCAAAAACAACATTGAAAAACAGAAAATGATAAATTCCCATCTTCAGAAAATTATAAAATTGGAAAAAGAAGGTGAATGTGCTAAAAAGAAAATCAAAGAGTTGGAAAAAGAGCTTGAAAGCAAACAGAAATCTTCAGAAGATTTGGATTTCTGGATAAAGCTTGAGAATAAGAATTTGAAAGCTAATGAAACGAAATTTCAGGAACAGATAAAAGCTTTGGAAAATGAAAAGTCTGTTCTTGAAAACGTGAAGAATGAGAATGAAGAAACAATCAAGACTCATTTTGGGAGAATATCTCGGCTTGAATGTGAAGCTGAGAATTTGAGGAACAAAATTGAGGAACTTGAAAAGAAATTGAAAGGTTTTGTGACATCATCCGAGTTTTTGAATATCCCCTGTCCAAAACCTATCAATTCAATTCCAATAAGTGACAATGTCACAAACTTTGACAATGTCAAAGTTGAAGATTGCGATGAAAAATCTGATGATGTAAATGAAAAAATAGAAAAACAAAAATTGTTTTTGAAATTGAAAGAAAAATTTCAGAAAACTGTTCTACAATCGACTGAAAAGGGAGAATGCTCTAAGCAAAAACCTTTGAAGAAGAAAGTGGAACAAAAACAAAAAGATAATAAAAGTTCATCAGATCGATCATCCAATCGTAATGAAAAATTACAAAAAGTAAAAAAATGAAAACTCAAAAACTGTTGGGAATAAGTGGTGCAGGTCGGACCACAGTGCTCAAAAGTCAAATCCAGCAATCAAGAGGAGAAAGGAATATCACCAAGCCAAACAATGCTATGATCTGAGCGTTTGGTGTGAAAATGGTGATTGGTACGATAACAGAGTGTGTTACCGATGCGGCTATCAAGGACACATTGCTGTTAACTGCCAGAATTGGAGCTATGAGACGAGAAGATGCTATAATTGTCAAATCAAAGGTCACATTGCCAGGGATTGCCCAAGGAAATCAAGTGAAAGATTGAGGGTTAATTCTCAGAAAGTGGCAAAGAAAACAGTCAATGTCAAGCCCAAAGAGCAGAAGGTTCAAGAACCTAAAGTTCAAGAAAAGAAAGTAAAGCTTTCTCAAGGGCAGAAAGACTGACTGAGAAAGAAGAGGAAGAAGGCCAGAGAATATCTGGAGAAGATTTTGTCCTCGGGTTCTCCGGACAGATCGAATAAGAGTTCTGATGAATCAACTCTCTCGACTGCAAAGTCAAGCAAGACGAATTCATCAGATACAAATCTGAGGACAGAATGGAGTGTGAAGAAGAAGGTAACATTTTGTGGCAATGAATCTGTTTCTTCGGAAACAAAGGAGCCACATGTCGGCGATGAATCTGGCTCATTAAAGTCAGACAAGCCACATTAAGGCAATGATTCTGATTCGTCAAAATCAGAAGAGCCAGTTATTGAGGTAAAAACTGAGAATTCAGGTTTAACAATGGATGATGCAAACTTTCCACCATTATTGAACAAGAATTCAAAATCACCCAAGGACAATCAGGCTTGGGTGAAACTGTTCAAATGAAAAACCTGACTTGCCGGAGTTCCAGGTTGGTAAGCGTGGAACATGAATCGGCACATTTCTTGAGAAATTTCACTCTGGTGATTTTTCGTCTTTCAAAAGATAAATTAGGGACATTATGTTGTACTTGATTCATCTTTCCTACAAGTGGTAATTTGAAAAACAAAGTGATGAAACCCCGAGTTTATGAAATGTCACACAAAACTAATTTTACGGAAAAACCATTTTGATTAAAACAAACTTAAGTGTTTTGAAATCATAATGGGAAAATAGTTTGTTGTGAGGGGGAGTTCTGATTGTTTACGCCAAGTGGATGGAGAATTGAAGTGATTCTCATCAAGTTGTCAAGTTTGTACAGTTTGTTTCAAATTTGCTCAGAAAATCAAAATTGAAACATATTTTGATTTTAGGGGGAGAAAAATTTTAAAAAAAAAAATTAGAAAATTTGAAAATATCGAAAACATCGAAAAAATTAAAAATGAGTTTTGGTGCAAATAGGGGAAATGATAGTATATCAGCTAGACTGGCACAGTACGCTAAAGATTTGTAATGTATAAATGCAATTAAGCAGTCTCGCTAAAGATGTGTCGATAGGTTTTCACAGATTAGTAGATCAGTTTGGGATATAAACATAAATTTCACTTACGTCTATGTGGGGAACACCTCCAGGATATATAGGTAACCCCTGAAATCCTGTTTGAAGGGTCCCGTATTCTGAGATACTAGGTCTTTATGCTCAGTGATATCTGGGGTATTATCCCGAGACTTCTGCTGTATGGAAGTACTGACCTAGTCCCCGGATAATACTTTCTGCAAAAAGCTTTGAAATATAAGCTCGCCCTCAGCATGCTGATGAAACAATAAAATTGATAGTCGCTGCTGTTGTAAATAAAAGATCCTCTAAAGGGGACACACCTTAAAGTCGAAGCCGTCATCTCTCTGCGTATACGGAAGTATCGACCTGAGCTCTCACGGCCCTCGCACATTACCCCTTAACAGATATCAGCTGTGGTATACTCACCTGTAAGACTGAATACTGGGGTCTGGATACGGGAGTATATACTGAGGTGGGACACATGTAGATGTTTAAGTTCTAAAACACTAAATCTGTATCCCGAACAGGTTGAACATTTTATGAGAATTTAAGTGGATCAATATATCGACAATCAACGCGAACTGTTTAAAAGCTTAAAATGAAATAACAGCTTAACGGTGCTAGTGTCTAGTCGACAGCTGATATGATCCTCTTGCACGAACTCACAAAAATATGTTTGTACATATTTCATTTCTGTCTTTGCATTTATGTTCCATCGTTTGAAAAATCCAAAAAGATTTTCGACAACTGATGTTGGAGAGCTGAAATTCAAAATCTCAAAGGCTAAACAAGATGAATAGTTGGTTTGGTTAAAGTGATTTGAAATGGTGAATCAGATTTTGGAAAGTTTAATAAATTGTTAAATGTGAAAAATTCTTGAATATTCTTAAATGTTTAGTTGATTCAGTTAGTTGAATCACAATATTGTTTGTTCTTATTAGTGTTTGAGATTTGTGTAGGTGTTTGAGCTGAACAGATAAAAATCCAGGATATAATTTCAAAGGTGATAACGAATTCCAGACAGCGATCCCAGCTCGATGATAGGGGGAGTCTGACGAGAGTTAGATCCAGAGAAAGATCCAGGTACATGATTCCAGGAAGATGTCCTGAAGAAGACCGATCGAGATTGAAGAGTGTCATGTTTGAAGACTCTCACTGAAGATTCCGTCAACATTCAAGGGGGAGTCTGTTGGTGCAGTTGTCTGTCGACTACATCCTCGTTCGAGTCTTAGTTAAAGAAAGACAAGCCACTACGAGTTTAACTACGAATTGACTGCGGCAATATCCAAGGGGGAGTTTGTTGATGCATTTATTGTCTATCGCCTTCGTCAATTCGTGTCGTAGTGAAAAGCCGGAAGAAATCAAGTTCATAATGTCACAAGTAGATAAAATTAGCAAGGTGTCATTTTGGTAATTAATAAGAAATCTCATTAATTCCAATGACATATAAATAGAAGAGTTATGTAATAAGTAGTAAGGCTTGGAAGACTTGTGAAGACTTTTGCTCTCATTTGTACTTTTGGTGATCCAAGTTTAGAGAGAGAAAGTCTAGAGAGAGAAAGTCATTATACATGTGAATCTTGTACCGAACTTGTCATATCTTGCAATGGATTCACGTTTCTAGTACGTTATTGTGTGTTCGGTCACGCACGTTCACGGATTCCGCACGTCGAACGTTCGTTACGCAATCGAACGACGTCAAAACCGGTCCTACAATTGTGTTATATGTTATCGCCATTGTGTTATACGTTATGGTCATTGTGTTTTAGTATGTTGTCCATTGTGTCTTTATTTGTTGTCATTGATTGTGTTTTTGATCTATTTAAATTGTGTTTTATATCATGTCCATTGTGTTATTATCAAAACCTATAACACAATGTTAATTTGGGTTCTATCCATTGCGTTTTTATAAGAACCTAAAACACAATATATGACACAATGAAGATGGTGTTATATCTGGGTTTTCTATAAATTGTGTTATTAGTTCAGGTCATTGTGTTTAATACGTTATTCATTGTGTTTTAATATGTTGTCCATTGTGTTTTAATAATTTGTTCAATTTTTTTATTATCTTTGTTCATTGTGTTTTAGTTTGTTGTGTATTGTGTTTTTAGTTAGTTTTCCATTGTGTCTTCATCAGCTCTCCATTGTGTCTTTTATCTGCTGTCATTAATTGTGTCTTTTATCTGTTGTCATCAATTGTGTTTTTATTTAGTCTGATACTTATTGTGTTATATGTTATCGCCATTGTATTATACGTTATGGTCATTGTGTTTTAGTATTTTGTCCATTGTGTCTTTATATGTTGTCATTGATTGTGTTTTTGATCTACTTTACATTGTGTTTTACATCATGTCCATTGTGTAATATGCAACTGGGTTTTTAATTTTATTTTTTTTTGAAAAATATAACAATATGGTACTCATATTAAAGATAAAAAAAACGCTCGTTTTTATGGTATAATTTTTTTTAAAAACAAATGATGTATAAAAAAGTTACAGACGTTTAAAAATTGGGGGGGGGGGGGGGAATAACATGTGACTTGCATGTGCCTATTCTCTTTCCTCTTGTAGACAAAATTACCCTTTCTATTTAATTCCTCATAGGACACTTGTCACTCTCTGGTGGCTTCTTACCCTTCTTATTTTTAAATACTTTGTATTATAACTCAACCCATATCTATATATATATATATATATATATATATATAGGGAAATGCTAGGGAGAAAACCCTTTATTTTGAGAAAACCTTGGAAACCCATTACTTGGCCAAGATTCATCCACGTGTGCATCAAGAAGCTGATAACTCTTATAGCATATAAGGGTATATGTGTAATTTTATCCTAAAAGATCTTTTCTACTTTGAATTGACCAATATCATTTATTGTCTTTCACATCACTTGTACAACCCCCATTCCTTTTACCTTTTTTTAAACTAATAAAGAAAATTTTCACTTGTTCTTCATCTTCTTAATATCTTCATGTACGAGGTCCACCATTAAAGAACCATGGAGCTTCCTTTTAATAGCACTAAGAAAATGGTGGAGCTTCCTTTGACAAACTCCAACAACACATGAGTTAATGTCACCAGATCATCTGATCCCAAACATGATGAAGCTTGTTCTTGGTGTTATAGAGAGAGAAAGCTAATGTTTTGGAGAGAGAAACAACAATTTTTATCTTGTTCATCTCAGGTGTGTTCATGCTTATTTCGAAGCTGATTTTCGGGTGTGTTCATGCTTCATCTCACGTCGTCATCTTCATCTCGGTTGTGCTCATGCTTGTTGAAAGCTGATTTCTAGAGTGAGAAACAACAATCTTCATCATGTTTATCAAGAACACCAAGAACACACAGAGAGAAGCAAGTTTGAAGATCTTCACCGTGTTCATCACATGGTTCTAGATCCGGTAAGTGTTTTAGAGAGAGAAAGTTATTGTTTTAGAGAGAGAAACAACAATCTCTTGAGTATTTTATTTTAAAAAATCATTTCACACTTGATGTTTTTGTTAAAATGGTTGTTAATAGGTTTTTGTGTAATGGCTGTTTTAGAGATGAAACATGATTTTTTTTGTTAAAATGGTTCTTAAAGGGGTAAATGTTTATGTAATTTGCAGGTTTTTGTTTTTGTGTTAAAAAGTTGTGCTTGGTTTGGTTGCTTGTTTGGGCTTTTGATCTGAATAGTAACTGTTTTTTGTTGGTTTGCTTGCTTTATTTGGGGCTTTTGATCTGAATAGTAACTGCTTTTGTGATGTTATTCGAGAAAAAAGATTTTCTGGCTATGAATGTGTTAATATTTATGTCTAGTTAACGACTTAACGGTTATCTTATCTTTTTGTTATTAGGACGGTGATGGATACAAGGGAAATAAGATCCAATTCTCAGGACCGTTGGTTTCGTCAAACGTGGATTAGATGCTCAAGGATCATGACCATGTTTATGTTATAGCACAACACAACTAACACGTGTTATAGTCTGAACTTATCGGACATGCATGTGTTACATGTGACATGAAACCCATGTACAACGTAACACGTGTTACGTGTGACATGAAAACACATTTTTATAACTTCCCTGGCATACACACACCCACATGTTTACAAACCATTTCAAGACCGACCCAAACAAGCAAGGGTAGCCGCTGAAAAGCTAACGCAGCAAAGGTAGCCGCAGAAAAACTAAGGCAGACTGTCAAATGAAGCTCTACCATTTTCTTAGTGCTATGTATTTTCGTTTACTAGTAATATGTAATGTGAGACTCTTATTGTTTTGTCTAGTACATGATGTTAAAACGGTATGGACTTAACACATTCTGGAAGTCTTAACACACGTTATAAAAGAGGCTTAACACACGTTATATCAGGTATGCTATGTTGTTATTAAGTTACTATTGGAGTTTATGCATCCATTCTGGAAGTCTTAACACACATTATAATAGAGGCTTAACACATATTATACATGTCAGGCGCGTAACACATGTTACAGTATGTATATACAAATCATGGTGTTTTGGAAACCACTAGCTTATACATGACACCATGTTGGGTTAAACCAATTATAATAGAGGCTTAACACATGTTATCCCAGGTATACGGTGTTACAATATTAACTTGTATGTTCCATATTAACTTGTACACGTGTTACGATCAGTATATGCACATCATGGTGTTTTGCAAACCACTTTCATATACATGAATACAAGTCGGGTTATAATGGATGCTTACATGTTATCATATGTATACAAGTGGGGTTACAACAAGATTACGATATTATACAAGTGGGGTTATAACAAGATTACGATATTAACTAAGCTCACCATTAAACTCATCGCCCCCGTCGACTGTTTTCACCCTTGTCACATGTTAAGCAATTACATGTTCCGAAAAGACAAATTGTAACACATGTTAGATCAGTATATACACATCATGGTGTTTTGTATACCACTAGATTATACATGAATACATGTCAGGTTACAAAAATATTATAACAGTAGCTTAACACATGTTATACATTCCAAAATGTGCAAAACAAATGACCCGTTTCATATTATATATTCCAAAATTACCGGTACATGTGTTACCATAAATGGCTATTTTCATATTACACGTTACATACTAACTTGTACATTTATTACTTGCACAAGTTTTACGCTCAGTATCCACATTATCGGATATTTTAAACATCAACAAAAATAAAATAGATATTACTTGTTTTTTTAATTAACAAAAGGTTACACACATTATATATCATTTTAACAGGGGCTTAACACATGTTATACATGAACACATGTCAAGTTACATCATGGTGTTCTGTTACAGCATGAACCACCAACACATGTTATAAATGAACGAAGACTTCTTTCCCAAAGGATGTGACTTATTCAATGTCTCCGCATTAACGTCGCCTACATCCATCCAGCTTGTCAATTGAATATCTTTTATGGATCTGTTTCTGTAAATCAACACACGTTATATATCATTCTAATAGGTGCTTAACACATGTTATGGGTATGTCTCTGTAAATCAAGCAACCCAACAAAAAAACAATTATTGTTAAGATCAAAAGCCCCAAACAAGCAACCAAACCAACAAAAAAACCCATTCAAAATCTCATCCTAAAGTTTTGGATTTATTTAAAATACATGAACATTAACCATTACTAGAATACGCATTAACTTCACCTACATCCATCCAGCTTGTCAATTGAATATTTTTATGGGTTTGTTTCTATAAATCAACACACGTTATATAACATTCTAACAGGGGGCTTAACACATGTTATGGGCCTGAGTCTGTGAATCAAGCAACCCAACAAAAAAACACTTACTGTTCAGATCAAAAACCCAAACAAACAACCCAAACCAACAAAAAAACAGCTACTGTTAAGATCAAAAGCCCCTAACAAGCAACCAAACCAACAAAAAAACCCGTTCAAAATCTCATCCTAAAGTTTTTGATTTATTTAAAATACATTAACATTAACCATTACTAAAACACTTTCAACACACAAAAACATATTAACAACCATTTCAACAAAAAATCAAGTGTGAAATGATATTCCAAGAACACTTACCGGATCTATAATCGTCCGATGAACACGAAGAAGATCTCCAAACATTCATCTTGCCATCGTTCTCTCTCTAAAAGCATTCATCTTGTCATCGTTCTCTTTCTAAAACAACATACTTCAAACTTCTTCTCTCTCACACACTTGTATGTGGGTTCTTGGTGTTATAGATGAACATGATGAAGATTGTTGTTTCTCTCTCTAAAACAAAAAATTCATCTCTCTAAAAACTTTTGTCCTGCCATCATTCTCTCTCTAAAAGATCTGGGATTAGTGTTTGTTGAGATCACTTTTAGATATGGGATTAGTGTTTCTTGGAATCTTGAAGGTAGATATTTGAATTCTGAAATGAGATCATCTTCTTCTTGTTCTTCTTCACGTTTGTGGGGTGGGGGAGGAAAGAGAAAGAGGTAAGAGAAAGAGAAAGAGTTGGTGATTTGATGGTACTGCATAGGGAAGTGGAGTGGGTTGTTTTCAATGGTCAAAAAGCCCCTTTTTCACTACCCAAATTGCCCTTGCAGTTGTACTAGCTTTTGTATAAGAATTATAATTTAAATCTAATAATTACCCAAAAATGGTAGAGCCATTGATCAAACACAATCAATGGATGAGGTTGGGTTTCCAAGGTTTTCTCAAAAAGATGGAGTTTTCCATATAACCCAACCCTATATATATATATATAATATAAGTATCTATGGAAAACCCATTTAACCTAGAAAACTTGGGAAACCTGGATTGTGTGGACAGGATTGATCACATCATCTATTAAAAACACATGATCAAAGGGCAATTTAGTCATTTTGTTCAAACCATCACCTCACCCTTCCCCATCCCATCATTTTATTTATGTCACATCTCTCTCTCTCTCTCTCTCATATATCACTTTTCATCCAACCATTTTCAAAATAATTCATTAGATATTAGAGAGAGAAACATCACCTTTTTATCAAAGCCACCATCAAAGCTACGAGATCTGAATATCGAAGATCGAAGACACCATGTGTTCATGTACTCATCCCTTTCTTTTGAAGCCACCAGATCTGAAAATCGAAGCAGGCTGAAATCGTTTGGTTGCATGAGTTTCTAGAGAGGGAAAATTATTGGAACACTAAGACCAAAAACACACACAAGTGTGCGAGTGAGAAGCAGGTCAGAAATCATTTGGTTCATGGGTTTTAGAGAGAGAAAGTTGTTAGAACACCAAGAACACACACACAATTGTGTGAGAGAGAAGCAGGTCAGAAATCATTTGGTTCATGGGTTTTGGTTAAGAGAAAAAGTTGTTAGAACACAAATAACATACTCACAAGTATGACATGGACTGGTTCCATGTCTTAATGTTATTTATTTGGTAAAAGTTGAATGATTTTGTGTGTGTATGAGTAAAATAGATTTGATAGTTTGTTGGGTATTTTTTTGTTTTAAATGTATTAAAAAAATTTAGAATTGAAATAATGATTGTTGTTGTTGTTGTTGTTGTTATATATTAGTTACCTTTAAAAAGTCCATAATCTAATCGTTGATGATCTCGTTTATTTTATAAAAAAAATTGTGTTTGGTTTGGTTGCTTGTTTGAGACTTTTGATCTGAACTGTAACTGTTTTTGTTAGTTTGGTTGCTTATTTGGGGATTTTGATCTGAATACTAACTGTTTTTTGTGTTATACTAGGCGGTATCACATGTATAGGCATGTTACATGTGTTACCACTCTAGTGTAACACAAGTTACAAACATGTGTTACATATGTGCAAGCCCCTATATGTTGCTTGTTTGGGGCTTTTGTTTATCCTATATGTTATGTGTTACCTTTAGAAACTTCATAATTTATTAAGGGTTTATTTTAAAAATAAAAAGTAGTGTCTTTTTGTGGGATAATTAGATACATATATAGTAACAACGTTACACATGTTATTTATAGTTACCCCAACCCTTTTTTGACACAAAGGGGGCTGCACATATGTAACACATGCTTGTAACTTGTGTTACATTAGAGTGGTAACACATGTATAGCCACATTACACATCTTACATATAGTTGTTACACGTGTTACAACAAAACTTTACACAAGTACACATGTTATAACATTACTGATGTACTTGTTTTGTTCATAGGTGAATGGATGTTTTGTGTTCAAGATGAAGATAGTTATCAAGGAGCAAAGCATATTGCTTGAAGTAACAATGAAGGAATCTTTTTTCACAACATTATGCAGATACATATTAGAATGCCTCTTGTTACTTCAAAACAATGGACAATTCTAACATGTGTAACACATTCTAACATGTTTACGGACCTATTTTTTTAAGGGTGCACCCCCGTAACCAATTCGGTAACCAATGAAACCATCATGTATTACTTGTGTTAAACACTGTTGTTATGCGGTTACTTGGTTTATATTATATGACAGTGATTCCCAACAGCATATACTTATAACTTGTGTTACAAATCACATGTACTAGCATGTTTGGATGTATACACGTTACATATACCAAGTGTTTTTCATACACATATATACCATGTGTGTTTCATACACACATGTAACATGCGTATGACTTGTGGTGCATATACTCATGTTACTTGTGGTGCATATACTCATGTTACATGTATACGTACGTTATTACATTTTTTGCTGGCATAATTAGCTACGTATGTTACATTTCTGCCAGTTGCATTCTACACTGTTTGTGCTATATCTTGTAACATGTGTTACACTTTGACGTAATATATGTTGTTACAGGGAGTTACACATATATACTTAACGTAATAGTGATTTTAAATGCAAAAATGTTTTTTAGATGGACTTCACTTGGATAACACATTTTCATTACCTTTAGAAACTTCATAATTTATTTGGAATATCTCGTTTATTTTACAAATAAAAAAAGTTACTTATATGTAGTAACAACGTTACACATGTTACTTATAGTTACCCCCAATCCCTTTTTTGGACACAAAGGGAGATGCACATATGTAACACATGTTTATAACGTGTGTTATATGTGTTATAGCAAAACTTTACACATGTACACATATTACATAGCAGATTAATAAGTTTAACTACAGGAGATTAACAGTGATGTACTTGTTTTGTTCATAGGTGAATGGATGTTTTATGCTCAAGATGAAGATGGTTATCAAAAAGTGAAGCATAGTTAGATTTTTGTTAACTTATGATTGTTTTTAGTTGGATTTTATTTTTATTTTTTATTTTTTTTTGGGGGGGGGGGATATACTTTTTATGATCTCGTTTATTTTACAAATAAAAAGCCATTTTTTTACTGGCATAATTAGCTACGTGTGTTACATTTCTGCCAGTTGCATTCTAAACTGTTTGTGCTATATCTTGTAACATGTGTTACACTTTGAGGTAATATATGTTGTTACAGGGAGTTACACATATATACTTAACGTAATAGTGATTTTTAATGCAAAAATATTTTTTAGATGAACTTCACTTGGATAACACATTTTCATTACCTTTAGAAACTTCATAATTTATTCGGAATATCTCGTTTATTTTACAAATAAAAAAAGTTACTTATATGTAGTAACAACGTTACACACTATAGAGTGAAATAACATTTCCCATTTTGCTGTAACACATGTTACACACTATAGAGTGAAACAACAGTATTGAACGCTGTTGTAGGTATCGATGTTCTAGGTTTGTTACATCATGTTACACACTATAGAGTGAAACAACATTTCCCATTTTGCCGTAACACGTGTAACCTTTTGTGGGTATCGATGTTGTAGGTTTGTTACATCATGTAACATGTACAGAGAAGTTGGATGATATTGCGTTGACATTGGATTTAAGTGAAATTTCTTGTTCAATCACAATCACTTACGTTGACTTTGGAGTTTAAGGGATACAACCTGTAACATGTGTTACACTGAAGTGTTACATAAGTGTTTCCAATTTACACATGTTACATCTTGTGTAATATGTTATACATGTGTAAACTTTGGTTGTAACACATGTAACAACTATATGTAACATGTGTAGCGTGGCTATACATGTGTTACATATGCGTAGCCCATTTTTGTATCTAAGAAATGGTTGGTGTAACTATAAGTAACATGTGTAACATTGTTACAACATATGTAGCTAATTATGCCAGCAAAAAAACATAACTTTTTATTTATAAGATAAACGAGATCATCCGTCTTCATCCAAAAACATGGCCTTCACAATACATTACAATAAAACTTAAACGTAACAAAAATGTTTATACAGACTTAAATATATACAAATGATCCAAAAATGATCATACATGTGTTACCCTCTAGTGTAACATAAGTTACAAACATGTCTTACATATGTGCAGCCCCGATTTTTGGTAACAAAAGGGTTAAACATATGTAACACATGTTTGTAACATTTGTTACACTTGAGGGTAACTTCTGTGCAACGTCAAAGGTACCCACCACCTGCCCTTCATCGACTTCTTGTTCCCATTCTTCATTGGTTTCTCCATCTACCTTCTTTCGCTTTATGGCCACCTGTTGTCGTATCCGATATTGTGGTTCTCTTTCTTCCTACCAAGATCCCTTCTCGTTTGGCTGCAACTGCTATGGTCAAGTCGTAATAACACAAGTTACAGTCCAGTATTTTTAATCTACTAATTAAAAAAATTGAAGTAACATAACTAACACAAGTTACCCTCTACCCAATTATGCCCTGAAGTTGAAGATTCCCCAAAGAGTTAATAGCCAAAATGGTCCCTGAGGTTTGCTCACTTTTGCCACTTTAGTCCAAAATCCAAAAAAATTAAATCTGGGTCCCTGAGGTTTGCATTTTGTTGCCATTTTAGTCCAAATTTCAAAAACTCCCTTTTTGACTGTTGCAACCAGCCTATTTTGTCCTTTTGTGCAGGGGTATTTTGGTCATTTTATGAGTTATTATAACAAACTCAGATCAAGAACCCAGAATATCCTTGCGAAAAAGGACAAACTAGGCTGGTTGCAATAGTCAAAAAGGAGGTTTTTGAAATTTGGACTAAAATGGCAACAAAATGCAAACCTCAGGGACCCAGATTTAAATATTTTGGATTTTGGACTAAAGTGGCAAAAGTGAGCAAACCTCAGGGACCATTTTGGCTATTAACTCTTCCCCAAATTTTGAGTTTTTATCTGCATCATTTCACATATAAAAAAACTAAATAAAACCACCCAAAAAAAGATTACATATGTAAACAGTTACAACAAATACCTTTATTTTTCCTACATTTCAAACTACTATCCGGTGGAACCAACTCCCTCACTGCAAGCACTAAAAAAACATGTAACATATGTTAGCAGAACCTTTCGTATTTGTTTGTCATCGTATCATATTTTTTTTTTACATCTATAGCTTTTGTTTTTGTTTTCTAGACTGAACAGTTGTGCTCCCCACAACAATTGTTTTAGATGTGTTACCCTCCAGTGTAACACACGTTACAAACATGTGTTACATATGGGTAGCCCCTTTTGTGTCCAAGAAAGGGCTGGTTTTAACATAAGTAACACGCGTAACATTGTTACAACATATGTAGCTAATTATGCCAGCAAAAATAACAACTTTTTATTTATAAAATAAAAGAGATCATCAACTCATCAACTATTAAATTATGGACTTTCTAAAGGTAATGAAAATGTGATATCCGAGTGAAGTTTATACAAGACAACTAACAACCCATCTAAAATAACATTCCAACATTTAAAAAGATATAGTAAGTTAATAACAACTGAATAATATCAAAAAATAAAAATGATTTTAATACAAAAACAAAAACCAGTAAACTACATAAACATTTACCCATTACTAGACCACTTTGAGCACACAAAAACATATTAGTAGTAGCCTTAACAAAAAAAAATCAAGGTAAATTAAGCTCAAACCTGCTTCTCTCTCACACACTTGTGCGTGTGTTCTCGGTGTTCGAGATGAAGAAGATTGTGGGATCTCTCTCTAAAATCATGGTAAATTAGGTTCAAACATGCTTCTCTCTCACACACTTGTGCGTGTGTTCTTGGTGTTCGAGATGAACACGATGAAGATAATTGTTTCTCTCTCTAAAATCTTAGTAAATTAGGTTTAAATCTGATTCTCTCTCACACACTTGTGTGTATGTTCTTGGTGTTCCAGATGAACATGATGAAGATTGTTGTTTTTCTCTCTACAAAACTTCATCCCCATTCATTCACCGATCAGAATTTCTCTTTCTACCAGATGGACACAATGAACACGATGGAGAAATTCTCTAAAAACCCAGATTAACACGATGGGGATTCTTGTTTCTCTTTCTTAACCAACAACTTTCTCTCTCTAAAACAACAAATGTTTCTATCACACATGAACACGTTGGAGATTCTTGTTCTCTTTCTTGATGAACATGATAGGAATTCTTGATATTTTGAATTCTCAAAAGAAGAAGAAGAAAGAGAATGAGATATAGATGATGATGGTTTGATGGATTTGATGGTGATACACTGCTCATATCAAATCAACAATATTTTAAAATATTTTATGTATCTGGGTTCTCTTTGCTTTTACACAAATACCCTCCTGGCCCACTCATCACATAAGTAATGTATTTAATTTAAATCAAGAAACCATCAAATTTCCCTAACCCTTAGATGATGATGATCAATGGTTATAAAGTGAGTTTCCTAGGTTTTCTTGGTACAAATAAGTTTTCTATATATATATATTTCAACGATAAGGTAAAATAAAACATAAAGTTTAGAATCAAGTATATAACATGTCTAGATCATTTTCACATTTTTCAGTTTAACATAACTTGAAATTCATTTGTTTGTTTCGTTGATTGTTTGTATGTTTAGACTTTTTTTTACAGAAAACCTTATGTCAAAATGCTTTACACCGTTCAAAAAGACATGCATATGAGTATGCCTTGCTTAAACCTACTTTGAAGTCTGAATCAAACAGAAACACACATTTATTTGAAATATTATGAAAAAGGAATATTGATTGTTAATAGTTTGAAAACACTTTCATACAACTGTAAAATTAAAGGCGGCCCAAAATAACTTTGGGGCGTTTTGGAAAAAGAAAAATAATAAAAATGGGTTGCTTCATGAAACAATGATATAACTCTAATCATAGCTTCAAAATAACATTCTGACCTACACCCAAGTCAACCTACATACTAATATGGCTAATTTGCCACCAGCATGGTGTCTCAACAAATATAGGACTGGGTAACGGCATAAAACCAGTCCGAACCGGCCCAACACCTAGACCAAACTTTAGAGGATTTGAGAACCGAGAACTGGACTGAATGATGGTAAGTTGGTATAGTTTTGTTGGGTATGACGGTCTGGGTAGAGGTGCACAAAACAGGTTTTGTGCCGTACCTTGAACCGGATAAGGCCCAATCAGGATTAACTAGACCCGGGCAAATCAGGGAACTGGGTAGGAACCGGACCCGGGTTCGGTAAATAAAAATGATACCTCATATACCCGGTTAGGGTCAGGTCCGGACTTGTTCCTACCCAAAAAACCGTGTACAACTGGTTCTTCTTTGAAAACGTCTTTTTTAAGCATTTGAACCCGAATTCGTTAACTTTTTTTATAAAGAAAACAACCATAATATCAACAAAACTAAAAAATCCGTTATTTATTAATTGTTAATATTTCACCAATATAATTCTTTTTATATAACTCTATTTTTTTACGAGTGGTTGCCTTATCGGCGAGTTCTTCGTCGGATACACCCAAAGATAGTCCATCCTCCACTTCCTCGTCGTGTACTCTTGTTTCAAGTATTATTTCATCTTTGAGGTTTGGTTTGCCTTGTCTTGTAAGCTGGCTAATCACTTGATGACCCAGTGGAGAATGGGAACAGAAACTCGCTCCCATAAACGAATGAATGGGTCTCCTGGTCGTGATCGAACCAGAGATTCCGACAACCCAGGGAATCGGAAGAAATAGATGGGACGAATACTGGAATCTACCCAAAAGTCCTGACTTTTTCGAGGCAGCGCTTCGATCCGTATCTAGTCAACTGATCGATGTCGTAAAGTCGGTCAAAAATATAATTAAAAGTGTCGAATCCACAGGGAATTAGTGGAATGTAAAAGTTCATTGCTTTTAATGATTATCTAATTCTAAACTAATTGTTTTTTGTTGATTAAGAGAGTTATTAGAAAAACAAATGTAATTAATGTGGTTATAAACAATTGTGAGAAAAAAGACCAATCTCCGGGTTTTCGGGTTGTGTAGAAACACGGGTAACCTAATTACTACCAATTGGAAATCACATAGACATGATTTGCTAAATACTTGTTTTGATAAATAATTAACAAATAATATATTTGATTGCAATGATCCACGATCGAAACCGAAAGATTGATGCGACTGAATAGTAACCTAATTAATTACCAATCCTGGATTTCATAAACACAAATAAGTTCAATAGTTAAAGGTTGAAGAACAATGACAACTTAGAATTTAATCCCAATTGTTGATGACAAAACCAAATAACTGATGAACAAGTATGCAAACGATAATCCAGCAATGTTTAATAAAAAACAATAAACAATAAAGATAAACTAACCGAATGATTAGTCAGATTTCAATCCAAAAGTTTGTAAAACTAAGTCAACCCGGTTCCTAACACAAACCCTAGTCCTAGAGATGATCACGGGTGGTTTAGCTGCTCATGTTCTTGATTTGATCTTCAATCTTGATGAGGAATTGCATGATTGATGATTGGATTGAGGTAGGGAACTCCAAAATTTGTTCTTGGGAAGTGGAAAACGGCTAGGGTTAATGATAATTTCGTTTGGGGAATGTTTGAGCTTAAATATGGTGGAAAAATATGAAATTCGCAAGTCAGATATGGGATTCAACGCCAAGTGCGCCCAAAATAGCGCCTAGTACGCCAAACGGTACTTTCCTTCTGTGGTGCACTGAATCACTGCCTAGTGGCGCCGAGTGCTACCGAACTTCCCATTTTCCACATTTTGACCTTCCAACTTGTGTGTATGCTTCCAATACTCCATAATGCTTCCCGAAAACCTTCTGTCAAGCTCCAAAAGCCATCTGTTATGCTCTGGGTACCTGTAAATCAAAATCAACCCAAAGTAAACCGTTTTCATACACATCATCATGTAAAACCTCATAATTAAACACTTTAAAACATGATTAAACACCCTCATATCATCAACTCCTCGAATTCCTGGCTTGCTTATAAAAAGTCGTATTCCATTCCAATTTTGGCTTCTCTACCACTACTCCACCCTATTTATTCTTATTATTTAACTATTTTATATTAAACAACGGACAACTTATACTTCTAATAGATTCCTAGCTAGTTATGAGAGTACCTGACACGATCCATTGCATCTAAATGATCTTTTAAGTAAATGCACATCTCTATCGATTCGCGAGTGAGTCTTGTTCTTCTTATCAATGATAGGCGTAAAATGCAACATATAAATTATATCGAATAACGTATAAAATCAATCCTTTTATGTACTAATGTTGGAAAAAATGTGTTCTTTGTATACTTTTGATTTTCAGGATTAAAAGAGCTTAAATGTACAAAAGGAACAAATTAACGGCAAAAACCAACATAAATACAAAAGAAGAGAAGTTAACACATCATACCGACCCTCCGAGCTTCACCCGAAGACTAAAAACAACAAATAAGAAGACAAGCACGGGGTCGTGCCAACAAGGCATGGGGTCGTGCCCCACTCAAGAGTCCATGAAGAAAAGACAAACAGAAGCAGACAAGAGACATGGGGTCGTGTCCCATGGACACGGGCCGTGGTCAACTCCCATATATGCAAAATCTCCTATAGTAGTGCAAGTATAAGACCATGGGGTCGTGCCTCTAACACACGGGGTCGTGTGTGTATACGAACTTTCACAACTCATTAAATGAAGACATAGAAGAAGAAGAAGAAGGCACGGGGTTGTGTGAAAGGCATGTTTTTACCTATAATAGGGGGTGCTTGGTTCAATTGCAATCCATCACTTGGCAGACCACTTCCCTCACACATGCCACCACTCCACTGCCACCACAATACCACCATCATCCGTCAGATTCCTCCATCATCCATCTTTAGAGTGTGTGTAGTAGTCTCGGGATCCAAGATTGATTATAAGAGTTTTTGTTAAAGATAGGCCATGCTTGGCTAATCTCTTACGTCACATGATGAAGACAAATCTTTTATGTATTACTTTTTATTTCCAAGCTTTGGTTAACTTTTTAATTGGGTATGTATCAAACAATGATATCAAACAAACACCAAGGATGGGCGGAATCCAAACTTGGTGTGATTCAATAAAAAAAGAAAAACAAGAACACCGAAATAACTTTTAACTCACACACGTTTCTAATACTATTGATTAGCAAAAACGTCTGGTATAAGTACACAAACCACAAAATCGCCCGCCCCCCTCTCTAACTCTAGAAAATTCTGTAACAATGAGGCCTAAACCCTAGTTTATGAAACAAGCTAGGTTTTATACTCTAGCAAGCCCATACCCCACATGGGCTCCCCATGTGTCTGCCTGGCCCACATGGCCTTAGGCATGGCCCAAATGACCTAAACAGGTCCAAACACTAATATAAACTAACCCAATTAAACCCAGTTCGCAACCATAGTCCGTTGCGTATATTTGATGCGTCAATCTTACACTTTTAGGGCCTAACAATCTCCCCCTAGACTGATGCATCAAATTTTCTTCATAACATGAATTCAGCAACGTCTTCAACAGAGTCTATGGTTGTCGCTAACTCACTATGTTGTAGATGTTGTGGAAGTTCTTAACTTCAGAACTCTCAGCACTAGGTCTTTTTCTTCTTCTCTTGTGGTTAGCTCCATATCAGGATCAAGATCAACATTGCTTGAAACATATTGTTAAAAAGAATGCGAGAAGAGGATTCTCAACAACTCTTTTTTTAATCTTTCTCTTTCAAGCAGGTTCACATGTACTTCTTCAAATGTACTATCACTGTCAGAGGATGACTCGTAACTGATTCTTCTGACTCAGGTACATCTTGTTGTTGTGATGCTTCATGCTTTGTCAGCAGCTAACAGCATCTCATTCTTCATCAACCCCTGTGTCTTGATAGAAATCAAATTCTACACATGCTCAGAAATTAATAAGCAAACAATTCTATGCAACAGAGGAAAGTACCATATGAACACTTAGTACATCCAAGTACTTGTACTCGGATTTCACAATTCAAATTTCTTTCAACTTTTGATGATCAGTCAAATCTTCAAGAAAGGTTAAATTTTTAATAAAACAAATATAATACTCTATTTTTGGATTTTTGGTTTTATGAAAAAACATGACACCATTTTTGGATTTTTGAATTTTCTATTTTTTTAATTTTTTTAAAAATGAGAACATAAACAGGAACGAAGAAACTAACTCAAATAGTTACAATATACAATTACAATTGCAATGGAATCAAAATCGTTTTTAGGCAGACCAAGGAACATTTTTCAGTGCGAACTTATTCAGACTGGTCTAAGTGATTGCCGATATGTTTGTCCATTTAAACCCAATGCTCAACTTTCATTTTTCAACTTCGTGATATGCTTAAGGTAATTATTATACTATAATACCCATGTGTCCCATGCCATGACATACCCCCGCGATTAAGGTAAGTACAACGATTCATCGTAGCAGGTGAGTATTCCGAGTTCATCCTTTTGATTTACAACGTCAGATTATTGGTGAACAGGTCAGTACTTTTGTACAGCAAAGTGACCAATATTTGTGTCCAACGAGGGTTAGGCAAATACCTTTTTGGTATGAATTTAGTGTTTTAGTTCAATGGAATTCCCTCATTTTGAGTTTATCTTACTCTAAGGTCCTTTGGCCTCCTTTTGGCTCTTTTAACATATTCTGATTGTGCCTAGGTTTGCATATAATCTGGATGCAACAGAAGGACAATCAAGATATCCCCAGATGACTCAACAGTTTAAAGACCTGAAACTTCAAACGTTGGCTATCTATCAACGCAAGATTTAGGACCTTAAGATCATACATCAGTGGTATGTTACCCACATGATACATAGTTCGTTATGTTTATATCGCTTGGTATCCTTTATCACTTTGAGCGTCAAGCCTATCGACATATCACAACAGATCCTAGTCTTTTCAGCCTTGAAACCTTACATATGTTAATCAAGCCCTTTAACACGAGCATTTATTTCATTTTCCATATGATGCAATAAAATCCTTTTCGATTTTTCTGTTTTTCAAATGTTTTTGTATTTTTCTCATTTTCCCCTAAAACAATGCATATGTACATATATCACCCTCTTCCCCCTAAATTTCTGCATCACACTTTATGCGCAAATTTACCGAATAATGAAAACGTATGTACAAAGTTATAAACGAAAGAAAAAAAGAAAAATATTTTTGTTGATTTTTGCTTAACCGTTCCGTCATCAGATTGAAGACTAATCAATATCAAAATTAAGCATGAATTTAAATTGTACCTTTTAGCTGATCCTATCTTACCTCCCTTATCTCCTCCAATGGAAACATATCATCTGAAAATAATAGAACTTTTTGCAATACTGAGATGTTACCCATTATATCCCTAGAAAAAATGCTATCAACATTCTAGAGATTATCAACAGCTCCTCCTTGGTTATCCCTGAATAGAAAAGGAGATTGTAAGACATTGGTACCCAGGCCATCATGGTCCTGTGATTTCCTGAAGCATCAAAATAAGACACTTCCTTTAAACACATGTCCCCTTTTGTTTCAAGGATTGGTGATGTTGTTGCTTTGCATTTGGGTTTCCAAATTTGTTTCGGCTTAATAAACGTGTTTGTTGCCTTTGGTTGAGCAACTTTAGCTATTTCAGGTTTATTAGTTTTAGAAACATATTTTTGTTCCTGAACAGCCTTTCGTTTGTTTTTAGCAGCGTTCCAATCCCCATCAGATGGTTTAACCTTGGGATTCACATTTTGCATTGCCTTAGGTGATGATACCTTCATTGGCTTGAGTTGGTAGTTATCCTTTGGTGTAACCCACTAATTTTGAGCATAATATGGTACATAAGGACGATGTGTGCAGTTCCAAGCAATGTGACCAGGAATGCCGCAATTGAAGGATGAATTAGTCCTTTCTGTGCTTGATTTTCTTGCACATTTCTTGCAAACGAAGATGAATTTGGATGCCTATACTTGTCGTTTGCAGAGGCCTTTTGTAGTGGAGATTTCTTTTGATTCTTTTTGTATTGCTTAGATTGCATATCTTGTTCAGAAATCTCATCTATTTTCCCAAATTCTTTGTTAGCACAGTCCAATGCATATTTCTTACATTTGGCTTTATTGTCAGGCTTAACAAAGTCATTTTTCATATCACGAGCCCTTTTAGGAGATTGTTGCTCGTAGATGATCTTAGAGAGCATGATTGTCTTTGATGTTTAGACTTCTCCTTTCCTCGTCTCTATCTGCCCGTTTCGACTCCTTTTGTTTGCTCTGAACCTGTAAATTCAGGACCCGGTGGGTTTAGACGGAAGTTTGGATAGGATAAAGCTAATTCGGTAGAAATCTTGCTAGATTAATCAAAAGTTGAATGATTTCATTCATACCGAAAGAGTTTACATCATTTACAAGCTGGAGAAACAAAATTTCTCTAGTATTTCCCTCTGGGATCTCCAAAACTTAACAACTAACGAACACACGACACTATACATATACATGAGGTTGGGACGAACGAGCACTTCCGTGCGGATGAGCTTGTCCGTCGATGTAGTCAAATGCACACGAATGAGTTAAATCCGTACGAAAGTGTTACATCCTTACGAAATTATATATGTATGAAGTTACATTCGTACGAACCTCTCTCATCCTCTCCAAAGTCATGTGTTTGTATGTCAACTATACAATTTTCAACATACGCTCTATCTAGTCTATTCGCATAGTGGCGGGCATACATAATATGCACCAACAGTACCCTTTCATCACAAACAGAGAGTTCATATTTTTCAGATTGTGTACTTAGAACCTCATACACATCAGTCTCCACTTCATCTTTCATGTTATAGCTTTGACATTCCGATCATGTGAAATTCAATATATTCTCCTATAATAGTTTATCGAAAGCAAAGAATACAAATAAATACTGATACTGAAACATATATTGTTTGGTTGGTTTTGGTTTGGTTCTGTACGATAACCTCATAGTATCTGTTTTAAATAAATTTTGTCTCAATTTAAAAACAATCGGTTTTGATTTGGTACGATAACGGCACATTATCCGTTTTCAGCAAAAAAAGTTATCACAATATTGAAAAAAAAATAAACTTATTAGGCAAGTTATCTAAAATAGAAAATGTACTACATAATTATTAAAAAATTAAAAGAACTAATTAAAAATATGCAAACACTATTCACTTTCACTTTGTATAATATAATATAATATAATATAATATAATATAATATAATATAATATAATATAATATAATTTAGTATAATATAATATAATATAATATCTAATTCTAATAAAAAAAACTCCAACTAATGGCACATATCATTTTCTTATTCAAAATTCCAACTAATGACAGATGGCATTTTCTTCTTTAAATCATTAATAATATTATTTAGTTAATATTTAATTCTAATTAACAATTATTAATAATATTATGCTATTAATATTAATTAAAATTCAAGATTAATTAATGATTAAAAAGATACTTGATGATTTTATTAAAATAATACTTCAACTTTATTTTAAAGGCGATTATCTATAATTTTCAAAACCTATGATTTTAATAATTTTTAAATGAATAATTATGCTTAAGTTTTTATCATATGATCTATAATTTTCATGTCACATATTAGTTCTGATTTCCGATTTATTCTTGTATTTCACAATAATTTATGCTTAAGGTGAATATTGTGAACTACTCAGGCCAATCACATATTTGTAGTAAGATTTTTTTTATTTTTTAATGGGAAATGTTTGAATCTTATTTATTTTTCTTTTTCAGGTTATAAAGGGTTCATTTCAAAACATGTAATTTTTATGGGTCAAAAGAATTTGAGTCATGTTAGGCCAAACGTTTCAACACCTTTTGTGCATTTTATTTTTTTATATACATTTTGTAATGTTTGATGTATTATTTATGAGTAGCAAAAACATATTATTAAAATTATAATATAATATTTCATTTTAATTTAAAGATTAAGAACATTTTAAGCATTCAAATATTTTTGACATATTTGATCATTTCACTTTTTTTATTTAAAAAATGTTACTCAGTTGAATATTTCCGACAAAATACGACTCTAATTGATCGTTTCCACTATCATATGTAAAAAATGTAATTTCAGTCCTTTGTTGTATTTAAATATGTATATAGAGTTAGGATCCTGTAAAAAAGACTAAAAGTGTGAGAAGGGTAAGAAAGAATCTACACCATTAGATCTTTGTTCTAATGGTTGAGATTAATAGGGACCAAATTGTAAAATTTGGTTTATTTTTTGGACTGAATTGAAAATTCTAAAGGTAATAAAGTCTTTATATCAATTCAAAAATAGAAACTGTAAATCAAAATCCCTACAATATCTCTCTCTCTCTCTCTCTCAGATGATTGTGTAGCCGAACGAACATCTGTACATGTGCTCTCATTTCCTTCAAAATTTCTCTCGGATCTACGCGCTATAGCTTGAAGATTCACAGGGAGGTCAGATCTGATAATTCTCTCCACAAATATTGCAGGAAGGTTGAAGTTCGGTATTACATTAACTCGGCAATGGTGGTGCGGCGAGTGGCAACGGCGAGCGGCAGCGGCAGTGGTGGTGCGGATCGGCAATGGTGGTGCGGCAGAGGTGGTGCCGGAAGTGGAGAAGATGATACAGAGGTGTTTTTATCTTTTTGTGAATGGTGTTTTTTTTCTTTTTTTTCTGAATGGAGTTATTATCTTTTATGAATGGTGTTATTTTTTACTGAATGGTGTTATTTTGTTTCTGAATGGTGTTATTTTCTTTTTCTGAATGGTGTTATATTTATTTACTGAATGGTGTTATATTCTTGTACTGAATGGTGTTATATTATTTACTGAATTGTGTTATTTTGTTTACTGAATGATGTTATTTTTTGTTTACTGGATGGTGTTTTTTGTTTCTGAATGGTGTTATTTTGTTTCTGAATGGTGTTATATTCTTGTACTGAATGGTGTTATTTTGTTTCTGAATGGTGTTATTTTTTGTTTACTGAATGGTGTTATATCTTGTACTGAATGGTGTTATTTTGTGTACTGAATGGTGTTATATTTTTTGTTTACTGAATGGTGTTATATTATTTTGTAAAAACACCATGAATTGAACTATGAATTTTTTTAAAACACCATGTCATGAACATGCTCTGATTCTGTGAATGATGCAAAAAAATTAAAATGAATGATGTTATGGACGGTTATAATTCCTTAAATCAAGGATTTTCTTTCTCCAAATCCTTAAATCAAGGATTACCATATTTGAATTTGTTAATGCATTTATAATCATACCCTTTTCAAGTAATTTAGATCTAATGGTTGAGATTCTTTCTTACCTTTCTCACACTTTTGGTCTTTTTTACAATAACTCCACCCTATATATATATATATACACAATCCGTGTAACACGCGGGTCTATAAACTAGAAATATAATATAATTAAGTTGAATTACTATATAAACTACCATGCAACACTATTATAATATTAATCCTATGATTCAAAGTAATCAATTTGTTGTATGATAATGCTATAATTCAAAACAAACAGTTAAATTGATAATGAAAGCATCATCACCACTGTTTGTTTGCAACATAGTGTTTTGATAATTGCAACAACAGTAACGAAATTTGAATGATCCAAACAAACAGTAAATGAGTTCCAATTCGAGCAATCAGACACTAAACAATTAAAACTAGTATCCATTTTAATCTTCCAAACAAATTATGAATTACCCAAGACTATCTCTTCAATATTCGTTTGATCGTCATTGATCCAATTGTCTATTAACACCTATAGAACCCTATTATATTGATGATTATTAGTTCAAAAAGACCAACCCAATATGATTAACAAATTAATAATAAGTGATTGAATATTACCATTTCTTTTCTTTTCTTCTAGCTCATTTCTTTTCTTTAAGTAAACTCTGGAATAGCGCATTTAAGCAGTTTGATACAATATATATCTCATGATCTTTTATCAATAATTGCATCTTGATTGGCTATCACATTGTCAACCATTTTATCTACATCTCTTTAAGCTAATTCGTTGGTCATATCATTGTTGGATTCTCTTATCAACCTGCTAGCTCTTTGACAACCATACCATAGAATTTGAAGCTTTATTCGAGGATCCAAACAACATATTTTTTTTATCTGTATCCCCAAAATATTTATCAAACTTATGTTTCATCAATAATTTGATTTCCATAAAATGAAAGAGTTGGTCAATTTCATTGAACAATCCTTCTAAGTTATCACTAATATCCATAATCTCATAATATAACTCATGTGTTATTATATATGTTAATTAGAACACGATATATCTAGAGGTTTTGTTCGAAGACTTTTAGTATACCAACCATTTTTCATGCATAATTCTAAAGACAACGGCATAGAACTTAACCTAACTCATTCTAGAAATCCGTGTCTTTCTGAGCATGTAGTTAGGGCTCAGGGCTGGCCTAAGGGGGATCTGACTCAAGCTATGGGTCAGCGCTACAGCCTACAGTGCGACCGTCGATTGTGAGGCTATGCGGTATGGTAGAGGCCCATCCTTGGTGGATGATCCGTCACATAAGCGGCACGTAGATCGGGTGTGAGGATGGGGCAAAGAGGATGGAGGTAAGGAAATGCGGGATGAGCCTAAAATATATATGTATATGTTGTATGTATAGGTGTGTGAGAGAGGAGGTTTTGTCTTTTGTGGGCGTCCTCCACGTCTAATGTCCGACGATTTGGACGACGCCAGTGGGGGAAATGGGGCCCGGTGCGGCGTTGAAGCGGGACGGGTTGAGGACTGTAAGATATGGTAAAAGACTTGATTGACTCATTCATTCATTAACGATTACAATATATAGAGATGCCATGAAACCCTAGCTACCTAAAGTGAGCCCGTGGGCTCACACAATATAGTCCAATACTCCCCCGCAGTCGGAGCGGTAGAGAATCGGGCGTTCAGACTGGAATAAAAAACATAAACAAAACAATAACTAGTCTCGATCTCGGTTCTTAACTTGTAGTTCCACAATCCTCTCTTAAAAAATTAGCGAGCTGCTTTATTTTGCCAAAATATTAATCCATATTCTTCAAAGTAGTGATCCAGGAGTGTTGCAAAGGGTGTGGTGAAGGACTGTAGTCCTACAAAGGAGCGGCGGCGTGACCCTGGTCATGCGGCGGCTAAACACGGTGACAAAACTGTAGGATCCTTGAAACTGAGATTAGGATTTCGTGACTTAAGTTTGATTCATGGCGTCCCCCTATTTTGGTTCATTGTCTCCGGAATTATCTAACAAGATTGCTATCCCAACCAAACAGAAGAAAGAAAGATAGAAGGGAAAATAAAAATAAAAAATAGACACCCAACGACCGTGGTGGCGGTGTGTCAAATCGAAGGCCAGTGACCGTAGCCAGGCGGCGATCTTCGGTGACAACAGATCGTGATCCGACAAGAACAAAAGAAAGAAAATCAACAAATAGACACCCGGCGACCAAGGTCGTGCGACGGTGTGTCAAACCAAAGGCCGGTGACCGTAGTCAAGCGGCAATCTCTGGTGGCAGCGGAGCATGGTCCGGTAATAACAAAAGAAAGGAAACGAACTAGGAGATGAGATAGCAGATCTGGAAGGAGAGACATAAGACGGTGAGAAATCTTCATCGTAATGAAAGAGTGGGCGGGTTTGCGGGAACCAACTGAAACAGAACCAAACAAATTCGGCCAAACGAAAATCCAATCGGATAAAAAGGTGCAACCTGAGATTCAGAGGAAACTAAAAAAACTTTGAAAGATCTACGGCAATGGTGGCTCCACACAGTCAAAATTGAATTTTGCTTTTCTTTTTGTAAATCTCATTCAACCATCATGACACAACCTACGACAATGATGAACGATGACATAGACAATTGGATAAATTTTAATCACTGATAGTATCTATGATGTTGGTCGGCCAATTGCAATACACATTGTATTAAATATTGTTTGAAATCAAATTTCCAAACAATATTAATGGTTCATGAGGATTAATAGGAAGCATGTCTTTTTGACGAGGAAACGACAACGGAAAAGAAACCGAGAATTTATTTCAACGAAAAAAATAAATATATAAAAATAAACGGGAAACAAACACAAACGGCGGCGGGACAGGGCGGCGGCAGCAGTGGCGGCACGCCGCCCTGTCTAGGTTTTTTTTCTCAAGTGGTGACGGCTAGGGTTTGGTTATTTGTGTGTGACGCGACGGAAACAGTATAGAGCTCTGATACCATGTAAGATATGGTAAAAGACTTGATTGACTCATTCATTCATTAACGATTACAATACATAGAGATGCCATGAAACCCTAGCTACCTAAAGTGAGCCCGTGGGCTCACACAATATAGTCCAATAAGGACGACCCCCACACCCTCCAGCCTGAGAAATGAAGAGTCGGACTGCAAGAAAATAAGAGTCGATCGTTACTTTCTAGAACAAAGTTCCAAATACAATCATGATTTCATTCTCTTGAACTCTTAAATAGTTTACTCGAACGTTCGAACTCTCAATTCTTTTACCTCAGTAATCAACTGAACTCTCAAATTTTCTATATTAAGTTTTCAATCATGTAATTTTTTATGTATTCAATCGACTTCAGCTTGGATTCTTAAGTATTGAAGAGTTCTACTTCCGCTGATTACCGTCTTTGATATTTCAGACTTCGGGTATCATTTTTGTGCTAGAATTTCTAGTTTGTTCCTTGCCTATTTCTGATTGATCAATGCTGGTATTCTGATTTGCTTAGTGTTGGGAAATTTGTTTGTTGATTATACAACCTTGTTTTTTAAACTTCTTATTGAAATATCTATTGTCTTGTCTTGTTAATAGGGAGAGTGGGCCAGTGGGGGTCGAACTTGGATTTCAAGAAACACCAAATTTTTGCTCAACCAATCCACCGCTACCTCATTGATATTTTCATCCCATTCTGCTGAAACAATGGTTAACACAAGGATAACCAAGAGGGTCGTTTCACTTATGGGGTTCAACCTCTTCTCTCGCTCGTATCGATGGCCTGAGATCTGCAAAACAGTAACACCGTTAGTCTCGTTAAGAGGGGGAAGGGGATTTTCCCTCTTAACCAGGCTCCGGCGTGAGAATAAGTACTGCTCTGAGATGGATAAAACAGTGTGTGTATAGAGTGAGTAAAGAGAGCCAAGATGATCAACCTGGATGATGAAGGGTCCTATTTATAGCCGGAGGGTGAAGAAGGAGGAAGCAGCTGTGCCAGCTGTGGGTGTGCGCCAGCTGTCCGACCAAGGGGAATATCCTCTTGGTCTGCTCTGTCGCGAAGGGTGTAGTGGTACACGTGGCGTCCTTGTATTCGCTTGTGCTGGGTACCTCGTACTGGTCGCGTCAGCCCTGCTCCCTGGATTGTCGCAGGCCTACGTGGCCTTCTGTCAATGGTGACACGTGTTGTCCTTTATGTTGGGCAAAGCATCTTTGATGCCAGCTGTGAACCGCCTAGATGTCTTCTGGAAGCTTCTAGAAGGTTCTGGTGACATGGGTGCCTTGTGTGCACAAAAGTGGTGTGGTCCCTGCCATGTAGGCAGGGAATTGGGACCATACCTCTTCAAGTCCCCCCAGTCCAGTGTGCCTTCTAGTTGAGTTGATCGTCTAGGAGGGATTCTGGACTTATGAGAGTTGTGATTTCTATGCATCGCGTTGAAGTTGGTGAATATAAAGTGAGCCAAGTGGACGCATGCCGTATGGTTATTGGCTCTTTGAAAAAATGAGCCAAATGGACGCATGCCGCATGGGTTTTGACTCTCTTGAAAAAGTGAGCCAAATTGCCGCGTGCCGCATGGGTTTTGGCCTGTTGAAAAAAATGAGCCAAATGGACGCATGCCGCATGGGTTTTGGCCCTTTGAAAAAAGTGAGCCAAATGGACGCGTGCCGCATGGGTTTTGGCCCTTTGAAAAAAGTGAGCCAAATGGACGTATGCCGCATGGGTTTTGGCTCTCTTGAAAAAGTGAGCCAAATGGACGCATGCCGCATGGGTTTTGGCTCTCTTGTGCTTCCTTCTGTTGGAAGTTTGGTGGTTATGGGGAAGTGTTTGGTGTGACCGTCTGACGTCCCTGTCTTTTCGGAGGCGAACAGTTGCTTTTGCAGTGACTTTCTGTCACATCAGCAGACCCTGTCGCCCATGCTTCCCGAAAAACGAGCCGACGTCTTCTCTCTCCTGTGACGTGTCAGTCAGCTATTGGGCGCCTTTCCTGTTTCCTGACGTTCCACTACCCATCGCATTAAATGCGATGGGTATAAATATGGGGCGGTTATCTCCTTCTTCCCTCATTTTCGAATTCTAAGTGTGGTTTCTTTCTATCTTCTTCTTGTTTGTTCTATCTTTCACATTCTCAAATCATCTTCTTCTTGACCTTTATCATGGCTGAGAAAAATCCTACTCAAAAGAAAAGGAAACATAGAAGTAGAGCGCCTCCTGGTCCAGACCAAGCCGTTATCAACTGGAAAGAGGAGGAATTTCAGATGCTTGTGAGGGGGCATAACTTTCGTCCTGAGTGGGGGGCTCGGTACCCTCCTTCTGGATCTACTGCATTGGATGCCCCTCCTGGTTTTATCACGTTGTACGCTGCTTTTTTCCGGGAAGGTAATTTTAGGTTGCCGATTACGAAGTTCACTGCTGCTGTTTTGAGGGGTTATGGGCTCCATATTTCTCAGATAAATGCGATTGGGCTCCCTCGGATTACCCATTTCGAATTATCTACAGCGTTTCGTATTCCAGCGGGTTCTATTCTTTTCAGGCTAGGATGGGAGTTGCTCAGGTGTGTTCGGTGCCGATAAAGGGCATTCATGATTGGAAACAAAAGTTTTTTTACATTCGCCGTGGTGTGATTCCGACGGATATGTTATATAGGCAGGTGGGTCAAGGGGTCCCTAAAGTGGATGTGTTGCCAGATTATGCTGCTCAAGAATGGTATGGGAAGATAACTGCGAAGCCGACTGCGATTTCTCAACTGGATGAGATGGCTTTGGTTGGTGCAGGGATGAGTTTACTGTGGGTGCCCAAACATCCGTTGGGTCAGCCTGCGTATAGCCATAAAGGCAAATGTATTGTTCTTTCGTGTCTTACCCTTTGGTTATTTCCCTCTATGTTTACTATGTGTCCTTATTTTGTTGCCATTTTGCAGTTGGTTACAGTTTGTTAAATGCCTTGGACCCTAAATCAGCGGGTGCCATGGTTGAGGCTATCCAGGCTGATGGGAATCCAACGTGGTTGGAACAGATACGGGACCGGTTCCTGCATCCTACCGACGCTAGTTTGAACAGATACGCGAATGAAGTTCTTGGTGAGGATGATTGGGATGACTTTGTCGACTCTGGTCGAGAGGAAGTCGTTATCCTTTCTAGTGGAAGTTCTGACCGGGATGTTGAAGATCTAATATCTCATTCCGCGCGTGCAGGTACCGCGCCTGGTGGTGTTGCTGAGCCGGTACATGAATTTGTTGAGGATGATGATGATGCGGAAGCCTCTGTTGATCCGTCTTCCCAGTTGGAGACGAGAAAGAAGGCACGGACTGATAGGTCTGGAAGGAGGGAAGAGAAGAAAGAAAGCGGAGCTGCTGGATCTTCTCGTAAGCAACCTTCTACTCTTCCATATCTAGATTATGTGGTAGTGTCTGATACATTGTCTGGCCTAGGCCTTGGGGAGGTGCGTCAGGGGTCAGATCCTGATGATAAGGCCACTTTGACTGAGCACATGAAGAAGAAAGCTCTTGATGATCATAAGCGTCATCTTGATGAACAAGCTGCTGCCCTTCTTGCGGCCAAGAGGGCCAAGCTTCAAAAGGATGCCCCCCCCAGCCCCTTCTGAATCCGAAGTTGATTTGGGTGTGTTTAGTGGGGGTCGAGGGAACTTGTTGGAGGAGATATTTGCTGCCTCTGCTCCGCGCCCTGGTAACTTGGTTTCATTGTACGTTTTTGGTATTTTTCCTTTGGGTCTTTTTTATTAATTGTAGTTTTATGGCAGCATCCAAGACTAGCAAGAAGCCGCGCCCGGTGGATATTTCTCAGATTACTCCACCTACTTCTCCTCCTTCGAGGACTGTTGGCTTGACCCCTCCTCGAGATGGTGTTGATGCCACTGTGAGGGGCGGTGAAGGGTTTGTTGAAGGTATGTTTGAGGGAGGTGACGCTGCTGGAGGTGATGCTGTTGGAGGCGACGGTGCCGGAGGTGATGTTGCTGGAGGCGATAAGGGTAAAGGTGTTGAAGTGGAGATGGAGTCTAGTGAGACTACTCCGCAACAAACCATTTACACAAAACGTCCTCCTGGTGGGGGTGGGGCTACTTCTGGCACTGTGCGGGACTCGCACTTTGAACGTGTTCCTGAGGATTCATGGGGCAATCCGGCTTGCGATGATATGCCTCATGTCCCTCGTTGGAGCCTTACTCAGGGTTCTCGAATGACTGACTTGCAGAATTGTCAGGAGTTTTTCTCTTTGTCCCTTCCTCCTGCCGAGAGAATGTTTCAGAAAAACCGCAGCCGCTTTGCCCTTATAGATGATCATGTTACGGCTGGGGTTAACTTCTTTGCCACTTCTCAGGAGATTCTTCGCGAATGGCGATCTATGGGAGAAGAAACTATGGCATTTGAAGAGGCTAAGAAGGCGTTTTCTGAGGAGAGAGAAAAATTTAACTCAGAGCAAAAAGGTTTGCAATGGCGGGTTGCTGAGGCTGAGCGGAAGCTCGAGGAGCAGAAGCAGTTGAATGAGCAAAAACAAAAGGATTGGGAATCCGCATGTGCTCGTACGAATACGGAGATGCAGTCGCAGCGTGATGCTATTGTGCGGCTTTCTGGTGAGAAGACGGCCCTTGCTGAAGAGGCTCATCAGGCGCGTCTTGCTGCGGAGAAGAAAGAGAAGGAGTATGTTGCGCGGATCGATAAGCTGGAGCTTCTTGTGCAGGAGAAGGCTTCAGAATGTGAGGTTGCTCAGCGTCTTCTTGATGAGAAGACGGCTGAGTGCCGTGCGTCTGAGCTACTTGCTGAGGAAGCTTCAGCTGATAGTAGGTGGTTGCTATCCCGTGGCGTTCCATTGGTAATGTTCTTTGCTTGCTCTGTTGTTGTCTTCCTTTTTATTTTTGCTTTTGTGTATTCATTTCTGCTATCTTGCTCGACTTTGTTTTTCATGCAGCTTGCTGATCGTATCCTGCATTCACCTGAGCTTGCCCGCTATATGTTTGAGTTGGGTGGGGCAGGCTATAATAGTGGACGCAAGTATGGGTATGCTGAAGGTAGGTGTGCTGCTGTAAACAATGAGAAGGATTACCACTTTGAGTTGTTTAAAGAGGATTGTGAGGGTGCTTATGCTGCTAAGCGCCAAGAATTTTCGATGCTTGATTTTGCTGTCGTTCGAGCCGCTGGGAAGTTGGCTCATAAAGCGGATGGAGTAGCTTTACTGAAGAAAGCTTTGGGAGATGATGGCGATGGTGGTGCAGGAGGTGCTGGTTCTAGCCATTCTTGATTAGAAGTTTCTGGCCTGTGTGCCGTGTATAGCCCTGAATGGGTTTGTAATGGTTGTTTTTGAGACAATTTGAAATTTCTTACCTGTGGTGTTATGTATTTGACAGATATGTTGTTACTTTGATTATGGTTATGCAAATTTTGAAATCGTCATAATATGTGCATGTTGAATTACTTTGATTAGGTGTCGCGAATGAATGATGGCGCTGACAGGTGGTGTTGTGTTACTACAACGTTTTTATTCTGTCGTTTAAGTATGCGCGCTTGCATGTGACATACGAAGTGATCGAGTTGCAGGTTATTGTGTGAGCTCAGCTGGGATCACAGCCTTGGGAGCATTACAATGTTTAGTTGCCTTGCTATCGATATTTTCGTGTTTATGTGGGCACGAAGTTATGTTTTTTGGCGTTTTGTAGGCTTTGGTTGTGTTTCTGACCCGGCTGTTCACTTGGTTGTGACGAGCCTTGGAGGTCTACAACGTTTCCTATGGTCGAGCCATTGATGTTTTCGTGTACGCCCGAAGTAATAAATGCAGTTGTGACAAAAAATTTGCATGAAGTAAAGATAGCCAAACACTTCTTGTATTAGGTAAATGTGTCGGCGATTCGCCCTATACGATTACATGTTTATATGTAGCATTTTCGTAACTGTTGGGCATTCCAGGTTCTTGGAACTTCTTTGTCGTTCATGGTGCGTAGCTTGTATGCCCCCTTGCCGAGGACTTCATCAATGATGTACGGGCCTTCCCATTTGGGAGCCAGTTTCCCTGGTTTTTCTGCGTTGGACGCTTCGTTGTCCCTTAAGACATAATCGCCTGGGTTGAAGGTGCAGATCCGGACTCGGGAGTTGTAATACTTTTCAAGCTTTGATTTGTATTTGGCTTCATTGATTGCTGCCATCTCCCTCCGTTCTTCTAGGAGGTCCAGGTCGATCCCCTTTTCTTCTTCGTTATTGATCAGATTCATGGAGAGCATTCTCGGAGATGGAAGCCCGATTTCTGCTGGGATCACAGCCTCGGACCCATAGACCAAGCTGAACGGTGTTTCTCCATTGCTTGTTTTGGGCATTGTTCTATGGGCCCATAATATGCTTGGTAGCTCATCGACCCACCCTCGTTTTTTTTCACCGAGTCTTGCTTTGATGCCATCGACGATGCTCTTGTTGACTGCTTCAACTTGACCATTCCCTTGCGGATGTGCGACCGACGAGAAGGTATGTTCAATGTTTAGTTCCTTGAACCATCGTTCGAGATCGTCTGCTGCAAAGTTTGTACCATTGTCTGTGATGATTCGGAGTGGCAGGCCGAACCGGCATATGATTTGTTCCCAGATGAATCGTTTAACGACTGCCGATGTGGTTGACGCAAGTGCTTTTGCTTCCACCCACTTGGTGAAGTAATCGACCGCGACGATGATGAACTTGACTGCCCCCGGAGCTTCTGGGAAAGGGCCCACCATGTCTATGCCTCATTGCTGAAAGGGCCATGCGGTTGTTACTGGTACCAATTCGTTTTTTGGACGCATGGTTTTTGGTGCATGCCGTTGGCAGCCGTTGCACTTCCTTAATTCCTTCACGGCATCGAGGTGCATTCCGGGCCAGTAGTAACCGGCGTTCATTACTTTTGCAACTACCATGCGTGGCCCGGCGTGGATACCGCAGATGCCTTCATGTACTTCCCGGATCAGATAATTTGCGTCGTCGGCGTCAACACATCTTAGCAGCGGGCCGAGATATGACTTTCGGTACAATATCCCGTCTGCCATCTGATAATGTTCTGATTTATACTGGATTTTCCGCGCCTCAGCTTTATTTTCTGGAAGTATCCCGGACTGTAAGTACATGATTATGGGTGTCATCCAGGACGTGGTTCCTGTTTGGATGACGCTGACTTCTCTGAGTGGAACAGATGGGTTGCTTAAAACTTCTATGCGCACGTCTTTGGCCAGGTGCTGGAAGCTTGTTGACGCAAGCTTGCTTAAGGCGTCTGCCGGCTTGTTTTCACTGCGGTTTATGTGGTGCACCTTGTAAGAATAGAAGGTTTGCAGCAACGTCTTTGCTTGGTTGAGATAGAGTGCCATTATGTCGCCCTTGGCTTCGTATTGACCATTAATTTGACCTGCTACTAACATGGAGTCCACATGTGCTTCGATGTGTCGGACTCCCATTTTGATTGCCAAACGCAAGCCGGCCAGAAAGGCTTCATACTCTGCTTCGTTATTTGTGCTCTTGAAGTCTAGGCGTATGGCGTAAGTGAACTCGTTTTTGACAGGGCTTACTAGCCGTAGCCCCGCGCTTGCCCCATCTTCGTTGGATGCACCGTCTGTATACAGCAGCCATGGCTCTTCGGTTTGTTTTTTCTCCGCTTTCTCCATCGCCTTACACTCTCTGGCTTTGTCATCCGGGACTTCCGTCATGAAGTCTGCTAAAACTTGGCCTTTGATCGACGGTCGTGGTCTGAAGACTACGTTGTGTCCCCCTAGCTCTATCGCCCATTTGGCCAACCTTCCTGATACTTCTGGCCTTGCTAGGATATTCCCAATATTGTAATTTGTTAACACGTGGTTGACGTGATTGGCGAAATACCGGCGCAGCCTTCTTGACGCGTGAATCAGTGCAAGGACAAGCTTTTCCATGATTGCGTATCTGGTTTCTGGGTCGGTTAAGGTTCTGGACACATAATACACAGGTGTTTGGACACCTTGTCGATCAACCAGCAATACGGCTCCGACGGCCTTGTCGGAAGCTGAGAGGTACAGGACCAAAGGCTCTCCTTTGTTTGGTGCGGTTAGAGTTGGCAGCTTGATTAGACAGTCTTTCATCTCGCGGAACGCATTTTCTGCTTCCGGAGTCCATTGGAATTGGTTTTTCTTCATGCAGTTGCGCAAGGTCTTGATGAATGGGAAGGATTTTGCTGCGTGGTTAGCTAGGAACCGATTGAGTGCTGCCAATCGTCCTGCGAGCTTTTGCATGTCTTTGACGTTTGCTGGTGAAGGCATCCTCTCTATGGCCTGGACCTTTTCTGGGTTCACCTTGAAACCATCTTTAGTGACTATGAAGCCCAAAAACTTTCCTTCCTCCATCCCGAATGAGCACTTTGTTGGATTCAGTTTGATGCTTACGTTGCGCAGCGTGTTGAAGGTCTTCTGAATATTTGCCAGCATCGCACTCTCCTCCTTGCTCATGATTACCAGATCGTCCATGTATACCTCTATGTATTTACCGATGGCGCCACTGAATGTTTCGTTCATCAACCGTTGGTACGTGGCACCTGCATTCTTTAAGCTGAACGGCATCTTGGTGTAGCAGTATAACCCCGTTGGCGTGCGGAATGCGGTTTTATCTTCGTCTTGAACAGCCATCTGGACCTGGTGGTATCCTTTGTAGCAATCCAGAAAACATTTCCACCGAAACGTTGCCAAAGAATCTATTTTTTCGTCTATGTCTGGTAAAGCATAGCAGTCGCGGGGACATGCTTTGTTCAGATCCTTGTAGTCGACACACATTCTCCAACTACCATTCGGTTTCTTTACCATTACTGGGCTTGCTACCCACGTTTGGTACCGGACTTCCCTGATGATTCCTGCGTTTAGCAGTTCCAACACTTGTTCTTTCATTGCATCATGTTTGATATCGCCTAGGTGGCGTTTGGCGTGCACCACTGGCTTGGCATCTTCGGAGACGTTTAGACGGTGTTCTGCTATATGCCGTGGAACACCAACCATATCAGCCGGTGTCCAGGCGAACACGTCCATGTTGTCATGCAGTAATTTCTTTAACGCCGCGCGCGTTAGATCAGACATTGCGGGCCCCAAAGTGATTGTTTGTTCTGGGTACGCGCTATTCAATACCCATTTTTCTGCCTCTATGCGTGGTGCGGGCTTGCTTGCTTTTGCCGGCCTGATTTCATCTGTTGTTAGCACTTCTTTGCTTGCGTATATCAACGCAATGCCTGTTTCGGTTGGAAAGCCTATGGCAGAATGTGGTGCGGAACAGATCATGTTGAAATCTCCTTGGGATTCTCTTCCTAAGAGGATGTCATGTCTTGAATGTGCCGGTAGCACCATGAATGTGACTTCTTCGGTTCTTGAATTTCTCCCATCGGAAAGCAATACTGGGAACGATATTTGTCCTAGGGGAAAGACGGCCTCGTTGCAGAATCCAGTTAGTGGGTAATCGACTGGTTCTAGGCACGCCTTATCCTCTTGGTCGAACTGATTGAAGCACTGTTCATATATGATGTCTGCGGTGCTCCCGGGATCAATAAAGATGTAATCTGTTTGGTAGTGGCCGATCACCCCTGGGATGACTATTGGCCGCTTTTCTCTTGGACCTCCCCTGACAACTAGGAACACTACTTGCTTCTCGCGCCATGAATCATCCTGCGCGCGCTTGTTGTAGTTTTTTCTTGGTCGCCGTGGTCCTCCTTGCACCATATGAGTTTCTAGCTTTCTGAGCTTCTTGTTGTCTGGACCTTCATCTCTTCGTTGTATCTGGCGGTAATCGCGCTTTCCTCCTTTGACTAAGTGACCGAGCTTTCCATCTCTTAGAGCTCTTTTGATTTCTTGCTTTAAGCTAAAGCAGTCATCAGTCAAGTGGCCCGTATCTTTGTGGAATTCACAGAAGAGATTTGGGTCTTGACCCCTCTTGTTGCGCATCTGCAAGGGTGGTTTGAACTGATGGTTCTCTGTGGCTAAAACTTCGGAAGGTGTTTTGGTTAGTGGAGTCCACTGCTTTTCTCTATTTTCGCGCTTTACTTCTTTTCGATGGGCTATCTGATTGATCGTATGGCGTGCGTCGTCCCGTGGGGGGCTTCTTTCTCTGTTCCCAGGAGCCCTCCAGGGTTGATTTCTGCCCCTTCTGTTGTTTCGATCGTTATGGTTATGTGCGCGCTGACGGTGATCGTCACCGGTCAGTTGCCTGTCTGTCTGCGCAATGGTCTTGGCCGCTTCAATGAAGGTTTCCCAGTCTTTGGGTCCTCCATCTCGCCCTTTGATTCTTTTAACCAGATCGTCGCACTTGACCGCTCGCATGAAGTGTGCGCGCATCATTTTCTCTGGTATGTCTCCGATCTCTAGACATTCTTTGTTATACCTTGTAATGAAATCTTCTACGCTTTCATAGTCTTTTCTCCATATGTTCAGACAATCACCCGGATCTCTGGCTTGTCTTCGTTGCTGAGAGAAGTGTGCCAGGAACTTCTCTCGGAAATCGACCCATGACTTGATTTTGCCAGCCGGTAAGTTGTCGAACCAAATGCGCGTTGCGCCAACGAATGTCTGAGCAAACAGGTGGCACCATGTTGGTAAGTTCCATCCGCCTGTTGCTCCCGCACCTTTGAACACCTGGAGGTGATCGTCTGGGTCCGTCAACCCGTTGTATTTACCCATGTTGTGTGGTAATTTCGTTTTGTCGATGGCCGCGCATGCGATTTCTCAAATGAATTTCGAATTTTCAGCCATGTCCTCAGGACGATAGCTCAAGGTGTAATCATGCTCTGCTTTGGGGTTGTACCCCCGCGCGCTTGGTTGGTTTGTATGCCTCGTGTTCTGGAGGAAGTCTGCTGAACACTGTGGATTCCGCCTTGTAAGTTGGGTCGTCTTCCTCCTCTTCCCATTCTGTATTCATGTTGCGTGCGCCCAAACGGGTTTGGATCGGCCTTCGTTGTAGATTGGAGGTTTGGACGAAGTTGCTCTCTGTTTCAGCATAAGTATCGCGCGTGTCTTGTATGCTGGGTCTTCTGACCTGTTGCACTGGTTCTCTTTCTGGTCGTAAGTTCCACGCGTTTGTCTGCTGAGCCGTGTGTGTACTCAGAGACCTTGGTTGTGGAATTACGAATGCTGATTGGTTAGCCTGTGCTTGGAGCAAGGCTTGTTGTGCGCTGAGCTGCGTATAAACGAGGTTTATGGACGCCATTTGTTCGGCATACCAGGAAGCCAGAGTTTTTCCCTCGGGTAGCCCTAAAAGTGCAGAATAGTTGAGTTGTGCTTGTTCCGATGGCACAGAAGGGCCTGGTCCATGGCTTACAGTCTGCATCGGCGGCGGTGTTTGGTGTAATATCCCCGTAGGAGGTTGGAGAGCAGCCCCGTTTGTGGTTTGAGTGATGATTCTTGTTGGTGTTTGGAAGATGGGTCCAGTTGTGGTTTGGCTAGCAGCCCTGGACGCACTTCCAAAAATGGATGGAAACTCGTTGTTCAGCTGACCTTCTTGGATGGTCTCGTTCCTTTGACCTCGTTGGACGTGTGCCGTGTCCGAAACGAGTTCAAAGGAAGAGATTTCTCCGTCAGCGGGGTGTGAATGATTCTGGTCTGCCATTTTCACGAGTGTTTTCCAGAAGAGAAGAAGAGGTGAGAGTGGTCTTGCAAAAAAGCGGATGGCGCCAATGTTGAAACAATGGTTAACACAAGGATAACCAAGAGGGTCGTTTCACTTATGGGGTTCAACCTCTTCTCTCGCTCGTATCGATGGCCTGAGATCTGCAAAACAGTAACACCGTTAGTCTCGTTAAGAGGGGGAAGGGGATTTTCCCTCTTAACCAGGCTCCGGCGTGAGAATAAGTACTGCTCTGAGATGGATAAAACAGTGTGTGTATAGAGTGAGTAAAGAGAGCCAAGATGATCAACCTGGATGATGAAGGGTCCTATTTATAGCCGGAGGGTGAAGAAGGAGGAAGCAGCTGTGCCAGCTGTGGGTGTGCGCCAGCTGTCCGACCAAGGGGAATATCCTCTTGGTCTGCTCTGTCGCGAAGGGTGTAGTGGTACACGTGGCGTCCTTGTATTCGCTTGTGCTGGGTACCTCGTACTGGTCGCGTCAGCCCTGCTCCCTGGATTGTCGCAGGCCTACGTGGCCTTCTGTCAATGGTGACACGTGTTGTCCTTTATGTTGGGCAAAGCATCTTTGATGCCAGCTATGAACCGCCTAGATGTCTTCTGGAAGCTTCTAGAAGGTTCTGGTGACATGGGTGCCTTGTGTGCACAAAAGTGGTGTGGTCCCTGCCATGTAGGCAGGGAATTGGGACCATACCTCTTCACATTCTAACTTCAATTCATTCTTACCAAAACTCATCCTAACCTTCTCTTAGGGCAAACTTCAATTCATTCTTACCAAAACTCATCCTAACCTTTTCTTAGGGCATGTTTGGCTAAGCTTTTTGAAATAATTTATTGACTTATTAAAAGTCATAAGCTTAATGTTTGGCAATGAGGATGTATGTGAGGGGAAAAATGACTTTTCCAAAATGTCACTCTATACTGACTTTTCAAAAAAGGAGTTTTAAAAGCACTCCCAAACACCCTTTTATATGCACACCCTAACCTATACCTATTCTAATCTAAACCCACCTATCAGTCAAACCCACCCAACTTGCTCACTTTCCCACCCATAGTCAATAATATCCTTTCAAGTATATACGATTTTTGTTTTTTGAGTTTTTTATTTTTGCCGAAATAAATTGTTGGAGTAAACTGCCATTTTGGTCCTTGAGATTTGGGTAGTTTTGCCACTTTAGTCCAAATCTCAAACCTTTTGCATCTGGGTACATGTGGTTTCAGTTTTGTTGTCATTTTGGTCCAAAAGTGAAATCAACTCAAATTCCTTAAATTAAATGATGATGTTTTGTCCTTTTTATTAGGGGTAATTTGGTCATTACAAGTATAATTTTAACAAATTATTAATTGAGTGGACCCCACTCCCATCTCACCCTTCTTTTTCTTCCCCACTCTTCACATTTTTTTTGAAAACCCAGATCCCCCATACGACCCCCATCACACCCATTTTGATTGTCGACAGCATCCTTGACCTTCGTGATGAAATCATCAATGCCCATCGTTCCCAGCTCCCCACCGAACCTAGATCTGACTGTAACACTCTCCATCCCAACCTCCTTGGGTCCCACAACAGCCATTAACAGTATCTTCTGCTTCTCAGCATTTCTAATGAGCTTTGGCAGTCGCTCACCTGTGCACAACTCAACACGTATTCCACTCGCTTTCATCTTCTCAGTTAAATCTTTGCAGTATTCAAGCTAAAAAATAGGAAATTACCATTTACCTCCATGTTATAATCTTGAACCTCAAATGCTAGTTTAGACATTTAAATAAAGAGTCGATCTTGATTACCTGCGTGTCAGTGACCGGTAGAATTCGAGCTTGAATTGGAGAAAGCCATAACGGGAAATCACTAGCATAATGCTCTATAAGTACACCAAAAAACCGCTCTAGAGATCCGAGAACTGTTCGGTGAATCATGATGGGCCTCTTCTTATCCGAGTTTGAATCAATATACGTGATGTCGAAACGTTGTGGTAAGTTAAAGTCAACCTACACAAAATAACAATCTTGTTTGATTACCATGGTAACATTCACAACTGGATTGCAGTTATTAAGTGGCAAAATGGTGGATAGGATCGAGGAGTTGGGTAATGGATGGTGGTTCAGGAGATAGACAGAGAGAAAAGAGGTAGAAGACAAGTGGGGGTGTGGTGGGACCTAAGGGTCTGTTTGGTACGACGTAATGGAATGGACGAGGGAATGGAATGTAAGAGGTAATGGAATGAACGAGGTAATGGAATGTATCATTACCATTCCATGTCTTGTTTGGTTACCATGTGAGAATGAAATGAATCATTAGTTTGTGTTGTTTGGTGGAAAGAATAGACGGAGGAATAAAATTGGTGATGAGTGACGGCAGTCGGTGGTGGTGGATGGTGATAGGTGGCGTTCGGAGCGGTGGTCGGAGGAGGTGGTGGCAACGGCGGTGGGGTGGTGGTTGGGGCGGAGGTAGGTGACGGCGACGACAATGGTGGTGGGTGACGTCGACGGTGGTGGTCGGTGGTGGAGGTGGGTGGCGGGTGACGGTGGAGGTAAGGGTGGGTGGCGGTTGTGGCGAGGGGTGGTGGCGGGTGACAACGGGGGCGGAGGTGTCGACGGTGGGAGACAACAAGGGCAGCGGTGGGTGGTGGCGGTGGTGGGTGACGGCTGGGGTGGTGGTGGTGGTGGCGAAAGTGGGTGACGGTGGCGGTGGGTGGCAACGACAATAGTCACAAAGACGGTTGTGTCGGTAGTGGTGTCGCCCGTGGTTGGCGGCGGAGGTGGTGTCGTGTGACGGCGGAGGTGAATGACGGTGGTGGGTTATTAAAAATGATAATAATAACAATAATAGTAAAAAATAATAATAATAATAATAATAATAATAATAATAATAATAATAATAATAATATATTTGTTCCATTCCTTAAGGAATGGAAAAAAAACACCATATCACAAAGGAATGAAAATTGTTATATTTGGAAGGTTTACATTCCTTGTGGAATGCCCCATTCCATTACCACATGATAACCAAACATGTTTTTTTCCATTCCGCCTTCTATTCATTCATACCAAACGCTACCTAAAAGATTGTTGTTTTAATAAAGGTTTAAATAAAAATAATAATAATAAATGACCATTTTGCCTCTGAGGAAAAAAGACAAAATAGCAGAATTTAATTTTAGAAATATGACCTGATTTATTTTTAAACCAAAATGGCAATAAAAATGAAACAACTGAAACCCTAGATGTAAAAGATTTAAGATTTGAGCTATAATAACAAAAGTGACCAAACCTCATTTACCAAAATGATAGTCTATATATAATTAAAAGTTTAGTTATATGAACTATTTTACAACCTTGATTAATGAGACTCTTAAATACATGAGTTTCTTAAATACATGAGTCTCTTAAATACATTCTTTCTTCAAATTAATAAAATTAATATTATGATTGTAACAAATTAGACTTAAAATAAAATTAAAGATAACGTAACTGAATTAATGGAATTAAAGGAATTTTAAAGGAATTAAAGGAATAAAAAACTTTAAACATTTACTTTAAAATATATGTGTGTTATAGAATTAAAGGAATTTTAAGAACAACTCTTCATCTCCTTTTGTTAGACTTAAAATAAAATTAAAGATAAAGTAAATGAATTAATCTATATCTATATATACTTAAAAATTTAGTTATATCAACTTTTTTACAACCTTAATTATGAGCCTCTTAAATACATTTGTGTCTTTATAAATTATTTTCTAAGGATACCTGCAAAAAGTAAGTAATTACAATTTATAGTGCTTATAGTACAACACTTGATTACCTTAATAAGGGGGCATAATTGTCCTTCTCCAATTAATAAAAAAGAAGAAAAAGAAAAAGAATTATTAATTGTATTTCTCATTCAAGGACCGTAAACCCAACTAATAAAGAACATAAATGATTTTAAATTACATTAAAGCATTTAATTAAATTAGTGAATATTCAATATACAGTGATCCGTCCATTTGAATTCTTACTACAACTAACCAATATGTTTTATTAGTGAATGAATATAAAGTCTTCTGACTATTTGAATTCTTACTGCAAGTAACCAATATGTTTTAATTAGATAAAGGAACAACTCACCAATATTTAAACCACATTAATTCAGATACTCTGAATAGTCATCATCACATGAAACCGTTACCATTTATTGAAGAAACTTCAATGGCCATGATTGGATTAGCCAACTAAACATTTCTTAAAGACCTGAAATAAGCCACAAATGCTGGATCACTACTTCATTTCTCCCTCTCGCACTCTCTCTTCCCGCATACCGTACCCGGATTCAACAACACCATTGTCATCGTATGGCGACAATAGGTCTTTTGTTATCATGAATCGAACTTTGAGTGTTTCATACAGTTGTGCACCACCACCCACCAACCGTAACCTAATTCAACAACACGGCCGTCACTTTTTCATACGCGACAGAGGTAAGTCACCAACTTCAGTTCCCTTATTTTCTTTTATAGATGAATCCAACTTTGAGTATTGTGCATTATATGATTTTAAGTTAGGATCATTTCATCTGTTACTTTATATATGATGAGGTATGTAAAAAAGACAATCTCGAAATAGAAAATAAAAAGAAATCTTAAAGGTAAAATTCATCATCTAAATAATAATAAAGAACAAAAAATATGAACTTTCAGATGAGAAATAATAAAGAACAAAAAATATAAACTTTCAGATGACAAAAAACACAAAACTAAAAATTCATCATAAATACTCCGGTTCAAAAACAAAAACAATAAGCGGATACAATATGGGAACCGATTTAATACCTTGAAATCAAAAATATTATTACAGTATATGATCATAAAAATAGAGTGAATATTATTTAACTTAAAATTATTAGAAACTTAAAGTTATTAAAAACTTTGAATTATTCAAAGTGTAATCGATCAGTATATGATAAATCAAACATATATGTTTTTTAATGTGAATTTGATATCATATTTTAGGTAATAAGAATTTCAGGTTGTAACCATATAAGATTTTAAACGAGCATATTCAAAATTCAGAGAACATGATGACGCTGAATATAAAATGAGTGTAGGTTTAAGATCAATGATTAACCTTTGAACATGCTTCCATAAACTTCACATTTTCAAGAAAACCCATTTCAAAAATCACACTCCCTCTCCCTTAAACAATCCCGGCCGAACACCCCCTAATACACTATCACTTTCATTTTCAAATCCAAATCTTGAAGAATCATGTCAACATGAGAAAGTAGTAAGGGCAAAATGGTCAAAATCATTTTTTTGTTATTGTATTACAAGAAGCAACCCCCCCCCCCTCTGATTTTTGTACGAACATAACCTTTATAATACTCTAATATTTTTCATTTAAAAAATGCATCATAATGTTTAATAATTGCTAAATTTTTAAGTAAAAAGGAATAACATGAGAGAATGCGTCTACATAAAGGTTATATTGTCATATATATCGTCTTGTGAATTATTCATAACCATCTAAGCATCTTAACTATCATGATAGAGGGGCTTCGCTTAGGTTACACCATCTTACTATCATATGAATCATTGATAAACATTTACTCAAATAGCACACAGGTTTACATTATTCCTTTTGACTTATCCATGTCATCTAATAACAATGATAACAATAATAATACTGTTAATAATTATAACATAAGAGACAATCATAATAATTGTATATGTCACCTAATTTACTATGTGTTCTTAACCATATTTTAAAAATACTCAATAGTTAATGTTACTTAGTGATATATTCTTATACATGTTCCTTTCAGTATGTATGGTTTCTAATTTAACATGATATTAAATTATATTCTAACCATACATCAATTAAAGGACATTGATTCTAGACCCTAACTACATATTTATCTTCATTAATACAGCTTTAATGATGTTTTTAATTCTACTTTATTATATTAATGTGGCTATAATTGTTATGTCCCTTTGTATGCAAACCCCTAACTTCTCGGTTTCACTCTAATAAAAGTAAGTGACTTATCATTTTCCCATAACAATCATCATTTAATTTTGTGTTAATTAATGTTGTCCATTCCAAAAGACCATCTAAATGGCTTTATAAATCTTTGTCCATATTGCAGCCCATACCCGCCTTCTCTCCAACAACCTATAACCGCTCTGTCTACACGTGTGGCCATGGCAAGGAACGATTCTGTTGCTGAGTATTCAGAAAAATAGACCACACTAGAAGCCATCTTGACCCACGGTAGAAGAAACAAGCATCACATGGTATGCCCCCTACAAACTACATTGTATATATAGAATATTCATTTTAGATTATGTATCTTTATCGAAATCGAAGAGTAAAGGACAATATATCTCTATCTCTACACATAATATTATGGAGGACGCATGACACGATTCCAGCCTCCGTAATTTGTTATCTCGACCGTCTCTTTTATAAAATTATAATGTTAAAGAAATATATACTTTTAAATTTAATATTAACTTAACTATATATGCTAAATATTTAATTATGGATAATTATAATATGATTACCCAAATGAGTTTATATATTTTTTATTTTGATCTTAAGTTAATTAATTTAATTGTGTTAAAAGGATACTTGAAGGATTATTTATAAAGGTAACCCAATAACCAAAAACGCATTTAGTGGGATCTTGGTGCTAGATTTTCTATCATACATTTTGGGTTAGACAACAAGATTGCCACTAAATAAATATGGATGTTTTTTATTAGTTAAGACCTCAAAAAGAACCTTATGTTCAGTATATATATACATTCATCCTTTTATGGTATTATTATAAATCAAGAAATGACTTCGTGACAGGTTGATTGTTATTACATATGATCATACAATTTTCATATGCATGTATGAGTTGATTATTATATGAAGGCACAAGCTTATTTTTTAATACCTTAAATCAAACATCTATTTGGACTTACATTCATATGTTAAAACCTAACTTTCAGTTTACGAGTTTGACAGGCAATAACCAAATCCAAATTCGTATAGTTTGTGACGACCAAGCTGACCCCACACGATTGTTGGTTGTATCCACTTCACATCGGAGGACTATATTGCGGTTAAAAAAATTAATGTTTTTTTTGAATACCGAAATCTATTTTTTAATACGGAATTCACATTTATAGATATTTATAAATATTTTTTAACAGTTATAAATATTTATAAATATTTTTTAATACCGAATTCACTTTTTTAATACCGAAAAAAAGTAATGTTTTTTTTAATACCGAATTCACGTTTATAAATATTTATTGAAAACATAAAATGTAATTTAAATATTGGGTAGATAAACAGTGTACGTAGTTCGTGGCGAACCAAGCATATGTGAACGTTGATCATTTTGGTTAAGGTCAAATCAGGTTTGCATTAGAATGTAATATACACTTAGGATATGTCATTTTGGATAAGCACAATATTGGTTATCATTTTTGAATCAAATGGTTAAAGTTTATAGTTATGCTGGTAATATATGCAGAGTGCTGAATTCACCTGTCGTGTTGAAGTCAAACGCATACGCAATAGCCAAGAGTGGTTCAAGCTGACATGTGGCGGTGGGAATTGCATGAAAGGTGTGGGGCGTGAAGACAACGATATGTGGTGTGATGGGTGCGAAAACCCCGTTGTCTTCCCGAGAGGAAGGTTTGTTTCTAAAAATGTTTAGTTGTATTAATTTGTAGCCATTCTCATGCAGCCTTATAACTGAAAATAAATTACAAACCTTGCACAGTTTCAGGCTAGAACTCGAGGTGTTTGACTCAACAGCCGAAGCTGTCGTTGTCTGCTTTGATGACACCGCCCAACGCTTGACAAAGACCACTGCTCATAGTATACTCACAGAAGAGTGTGGCCTGTCACGCGTCTACAGCCTTTATTCCACTGACATACAGGATAAGTTCACTCCGGTGATGGTAAGGAACGCTGATGGAAGCATTTCAACACTGCCGAATTATTTCACTGCAGTCAGTTGGCTGGTGATGGGATTGGGGATGACGGTGGCAAGCGTTAGCTAAAGTTTGGTCTATATGTTATCCAATAAGATAGGAAGACATGCGACAGTTTATGCGTTTTTCCTTTTTCTGTTTCATGTTTTTTTTTCCTTGGAAAACATCTTATTTTCACTTCTTTTTGGCCGGCAAGTTTTGCCAAGTAAACAACTTATGGTCCATGGTTTAATAAAGTTTAAGCACGCCCCTTTGTAGGCGTATTGTCTTACATGTTATGCATTGGCCGTGTCAGACGTCTTACCACGAACAAACAATAGCTATTATGCACGTCGTGCATCGCACGAGCTTTCTCCCTAGTTTACTATAAAATGTTGAATGAAACCATTTTACATTTCACAATTGAATGCAAAATTAACCCCCTTCTTTTTGTTTTTTCTTTCTGGGCAAAACCCATTTCGACTTCCCCAAAATCAAGCGATGCAATGGCGAAGATTTGTATCGCTACCAATACTCGCCGTTCTGCTCCTGATGATCATCGTGTTCTACGGCACCGTTTTCATATTTCTCGATGATTGGGTAGGGTTTCAGAGCTCAGCAGGTTTGACCAACGTTGTGATCTTTTCCACGTTGGCATCTTTCACTCTTTTCTCGTTTTTGGTGTCTGTTTTCACTGATCCAGGTGCTGTTCCATCTGGGTATTTCCCGGATATTGAATCCAGTGATGGGTCAGATCAAGAATCCAGAGAATCTGTAAGATTATATATCCCCCTTTTTTATGTTCAACTTCAGTTCTTTATTTAAATCTTGATGACAAATGCTTGTATGGTTAAAGATTTAGTTTTGTAGACATGGGTTTGTATAAAAGTTATTCAAAGATTGTTGCTTTTAGGGATAATCGAAGTTAGATAATCAGAATTCAGTTGTTTGGAAAATTAGGCTTTTATAGGATTTACATGTACTTGATGTGACCCGAACCTTGAATCGTGGTATTTGGAACTTAAGATGCAGAACAACGGATTGTGATTTACACCGGACATCATTAAGGACCCGCCTTGCGTCGCTAGTTTTTCGATTTGATTTGCTGTCTTCCTCGGTATAAATATTAAAATCGTTTGTGTCATAATGTTTAAATAGTTTTTGGGTCGATACAGTAAGATAAAGGATGTTGCCATTAAATATGTTTGTCGACATACAAGCAAGATGGAACTTATGCTGTAGCCCATAAACGAACGATCTTAATTAAGTCAATCATTATGACAATCCAACGTAGAGAAGAAATGTGGGTACCTTTGATGTCATTATCCTTCTTGGTCAAAGTAGGGGTTGTTTGGCAACATCTGAATGGTTAAGTGCTTAACCAGTAAGAGGTCTGAACCATTAAGTGCTGAACCAGTAAGTAAGAGGTCTGAACCATTAAGAGCCTGTATAATGCTTAACCGTTCAGAGGCAAATCTGACCAATTCAGATTAGAGGTCTTAACCATTCAGACTCTGTATAAATCTTAACCATTCAGAGGCAAATGTCTGAACCATTCAGACATCTGCTCGTGAAACAAACAGTCTGATGTCTGAACTCTGAACCATTAAGTGCTGAACCAGTAAGAGGGCTGAACCATTAAGAGCCTCATTAAGAGGTAAACAAACAGCTCCGTAGTCTTGACGAAACTTCCAAGGGCTGAAAACACCAACAGTTGGTGTAGTGTTCTAGGGTTCCCATAGCTCATTGTGTGTTTGGATTAGCATCTTGCAAAATAAAGTACACGTTGCTCAACGATGACACTCACCTGTTAGTGGTTTCAACCCCTTGAGGATTTGGCCAAGAAACTTTGTCATGATGATGGAACCAAAGGTACCCACGTTTTCTCTTTATGTTGGATTGTCGTAATGGCTTACTTAATTTAGATTGTTTGTTTATGGGATTCATCATTTTGACAGTCATATTTGGTGGAAATATCCTTTATTTTATGCTCTCGACTGAGACCAACCTGAAGAGCATCACCCATAAACTATTTTAGCATTATGACATAGAGTTTTATTTTTTGTTTGTAAACATCACGGTTATCATTAAAATACCAAAACAACAAATTACAAACAAACGACAGGTAAACGGGCAACAAGCATCATGACATAAATGATTTTGATTTTATAACTAAAGAAGATGCTAAGAATGAAGAATCAAATCGAGAATCTAGTGAAACCGAATTATCAGGTAAAATGTTGTTGGTCAATGATGATGTTTGGTGTAAATCAGAAACCTCATGTCAAAATAACTTGAATCCGTTTTGTGGCATTTACACTTGTATGCTGTGTCATCAAGCCTTTGACATAAGGCACATAACACTCAACAATCGGGACAAAGGCCGATTAGTGCATGTACCATTTTGTCTTTTGGCTATCAACGCCACCACATGATGCATGATTAGCCGTCCGCCGTTTTTAATGTTATTTTCACGAAATTAGTAAAATAACGTTAAAACTAGTGCAATTTCAACATAAAAGATTTAAAAGTTGTTATATAAAATGATGTTGAGAAAGTTCGTGTTACTAATTTAATTAAATTTTGGGAGATCTTTTTTTTTCTTTTTCATATCACATGTTATTTTTGGTTTGTTGATACTATATGATGTATATTTCAGGAAGCACTTACAAAACGTTGTGACAAATGTTCGGCATACAAGCCTCCAAGAGCACACCATTGTCGTGTTTGCAGAAGGTGTGTCTTGAAAATGGTGGGTATTCAAAATACTATAAATAAAAATTGTACCCTATATAAAAAAGTGTTCATATATCTATCTATTCATGATATCTTCTTATACTTAAAGTTTTGTTAGGATCATCATTGCACATGGATAAATAATTGTGTTGGTCAAAGGAACTATAAAGCCTTTTTTCTTCTGGTTTTCTATGGGACTATTTCAAGTCTCTATTCTACGGTACGTATAACCATAACCACTCTTTTTCGTTGTTAAGTATTTTACAAATGTCGCTTTTTTTAATAGTTTCGTATTGTATAGGTTATAATAGTTGGTTGTGGAGTTCAAAAGGATTGGGAGTCTTTCGGGACGACTCGCCTCAAAACCTTTTATGTAAGTTTCTAATTGTTTTTATTATTTATATATTTGAATATACAATTACGATGTGTTTGTGTTATCTACATGTTGATATAAAGTTTATCTCACTAACTGAGCCTGAGCCATATTCAAACTCGATCCCAAAGAGTATATTGTATTAGATATAGCTCGGTTAGTGATAAAATTTATGCCGAAATGTAGATACAAATAAATACATCTCAACAGTGTATTGAAAGTTATCATTGCGCCTTGAAGATTCAGATTATCGGGTAATTGTATGTTAGTTCTGTATTTGTTTTTCATGGCCCATATATACAAAAGAATTTAGGAATGTACGGGGGCCGATGTGTGATCTATGTACACCCTTAAAATTCACAAATACACCCCCATTGATGTGATGTTTTATTTTTAAGTTTTTTACCGGTTTTTCTTCTATAAGTTATAATATTGTTTTTCTTTTATGACATTTAATATATAATGTTTTATAGAAGTTTGAATAAACCATTACAATGTGCTTATTTATCTACTCAAGACCAAAAATATATTATATTAGATACGGCTCAGTTAGTGATTAAGTTTATATATAAATAAAAAATACATCTCAACAGTTTATTGAAATTTATACAGAAAATTATATATTAAAAATTCGAAGAGAAAACATACTTATTATTTTGAAAAAAAAAAGTTGTAGGACCTGAATTAATATAAAATATGTATTTTAGTTTTAGAACTATGTTATAAACACGCGTAGTACATGTATAAACATGCCTACAAATAATCAAGGTAGATTTCTTTTGTCACACTTTTGATCGGTTTACACATTAACGCGTTGTCAGTTTCAAATTTGAAAGAAAAAACTCAAAATTTGCAATTTGGTTTTTGTTGAACAGATTACATCTGCGGTTATGATTTCTCTCTTAAGTTTGACGCTTGGAACTCTCTTGGGCTGGCATATATACCTGTTGATTCATAATATGACAACAATAGAGGTAAAAAAAAGTCAAACATTTGATGACAATAGAGGTAAGAAAAGTCAACATTCGACTTTAACGGGTCAGGATTTTGTTTTCTTTCGCAGTATTATGAAGGAACTAGGAAAGTGTGGCTAGCAAAGAAGTCTGGACAGATTTATAAGCATCCGTACGATGTTGGTGCATACAGAAATATCACTATGGTACCGCCTTTTTCTACATTTATGCATGGTGCACTGCACCGTGCACATACACATACTGATTTTTGTATTGTTTTCAACAGATTTTAGGCCCGCACGTTTTGAAATGGCTATGGCCGTCTGCATCAAGCCATGTCAAAGATGGAACCAGCTTTCCTACTGTTCGGGATGGCTTATAAACTTGTTGTCACGTCATGTTTCTCTTAAACTTTTGATCATGGAGGTAAATAGGAAAGCGGTGAGATTAATGGTGTTGTCTTTGTACATGTTCGGAGAAAGGTGTTTGACTTGGTTTTCTTGTTTTGGGTTTTGTATCGCGTATTAGGTTAGATCAAGATTAATCAGAATTTTTTAAATTGTTTTGTTGGATGAAATGGTGAACAATAAAAGCAGGGAAAGGTAATTACTACAGGAAGAAAAAAGATTGACTATTTTGAATTGTTATATTACTGAATCATAATAGGGAAAATTATGAAAACAGGCATGTTGATGAAATATATAAACATTTCTTTTTTTCATATATAAACATTTCTTTTTTTTCTGAATGGTTTCTTTCACTAGATAACCTACTAGTAAGGCGCTTGAGGCAAAAGAAACATACAACAATTAGAAATTAAATTTACACAAATTGTTCTAATAATGTCTTCCACTTGCTTATTTGTAAAAACAATGTCGTTCCTAGCTTTTCAAATCCACCAACATGCCACCATAACAATACCGTGAATTTTTTGCTTTGACCGATCTAGTCGAGAAGTAAGGTGAATTTCAAGAAGGTTCTTGATCGAAAAGGCATAAATCTGTGAAATATTACACCACGAACTAATGTATTGCCAAAACACATACGCCACAAAACAAGGTGGAAAGGTGAGAAGCTGACTCGTCATCCTCTCCATAAAAACGACAAGATAAAGAGCCAACCGGGATATTTCTCTTTGCAAGAGCATCCAAAGTCTGGATGCGGCTCATCTCAGCCTTCCAAAGCCTTCCAAGCGAAATATCTATTGATTTTTACAGTTTTTCAAGTAGACAATCTAAAATAACCAATGTGAGTAAAAAAACTGGCAGAGAGACGAAACTATCATAACTCACACTCTGATAATCTACCATCTTCATAGACCACACTTGGATAACACGACACTTCTATAACTGTCGACACCTCCATAGCCCACACTCCGATATTTTGACACCTTCATAGCTCACACTTAGAGCCGCTGACACCTCCATAGCCCACACTCTAATACTCAGACACATTTATATACATATACTAGGCTTTTTATATCTTTTTATTAATAAAAACCTATTTTTGGGCAAGATGGGACTTAGAAAGATGACCGCCCCTTATGTTTTTGGGCAAGAGGGAACATAGAAAGAGGAGTTGACATAAGGCCACTCGGGGCGGGAGCGTGATGAAGGCCGGTCACGCGTTATGAAGGAACGGCACACCGCCGCCGGTCTAATGACCACGCGTTATATTTGTAACGCGTTAACTACACAACGCGTTGAAGTTTTGAAAATGGACCGTTTTTTTTTTACCGTTGTAAATTTTTTTGACCGTTTGTTTGAAGTAATTGATTAAATTTTTTATATAAATCCCACATATATCAATAAACAAACTCAAAAACCTCTCCACTATTCTCACACTCAATACAAAAAATTAAAACACTCTCCAACTCAATCTAAATAATTTTACAAGAAATATGGAAGGTTCAAGCAAGAGAGGTGGCGGATCGAAAAAAAGAGGTTCGAGTACGAAGAAAAATCCCGTAAGGCCAAGGGTTCGAGCGAATCTTGGTGAGCCGGCGCGCTTTAGGTTGCAAGACGAACCCGACCAAGTCCCAACCTTTCCAAACCAACAATATCCACCCTTTCAAACCCAACAATATCCACCGTTTCAATCGCAAACGTACCATAACCAACCGTTCGTTCCACCGTTTCAACCTCACCAATTTCAATCGCAAACGTATCAAACCCAACCCCACACACTCGACCCACTACTAGAAGACAACACCCTCATTCATCATTTTGCAAAAGCGTGGCATGAACCACGTGAACCACAACAAAGTCTTGACGAGGACGAGGAAGAGGAAGAAGAAGCGGAGGAAGAGGAAGAGGAAGAAGAACAAAATGTTGAGGTTCAAGAAATCGCTCCAATCGGCCGACAACCTTGGACGAGCGAGGAGGAGGTGTCGTTGACGAAGGCGTATTTGCACATCTCGGAGAGTAGGAAACACGGGAACGAGCAACGAAAGGATGCGTTTTGGAGACGGGTAATTAATCATTTTAGGCAACTTTCCGGTGCAAGGATACGAAACATGGACCAAATGACGTCGAAGTGGACGGATTTGAACGGGAAAATTAGCAAGTTCAACGCTTGTTTCATTCAAAAGGTATGTTTTTTATTAAAAAAAAACAGTTTTATTTAAAAAAAAACGTTTTATTTAAAAAAAACAGTTTATTAAAAAAAACAGTTTTATTTAAAAAAACTGTTTTATTTAAAAAAAACAGTTTATATAAAAAAACAGTTTATAAAAAAAACAGTTTTTATAAAAAACAGTTTATAAAAAAAACAGTTTTATATAAAAAAACAGTTTATAAAAAAAAAACAGTTTTATATAAAAAAACAGTTTATAAAAAAACAGTTTTATATAAAAAACAGTTTATAAAAAAAAACAGTTTTTAAAAAAAAAACAGTTTATATAAAAAAACAGTTTTATAAAAAACAGTTTAAAAAAAACAGTTTTTTATAAAAAAACAGTTTTTTAAAAAAAACAGTTTTTATAACATTTTTATTTTTTTTGTAGAGCCGAAACCCACAAAGTGGAGCGAGCGAGGCGACGATCATGCAACAAGCCACCGCAGAGTATTGCAAAACGTACTCTAAGGGAACTTTTCCACACGTGGCGGCATGGGAAGTTGCGAGACATCACCCGAAGTGGGTCCCCATTGAGTTGGTTGACACGCATGGTCCTACGGCTCCAAAAAAACGAGGCGGTTCGAAAAGATCAAAGACATCCGAGTCGGGGAACTACACGACTTCCGCGTCGGATAACTTGCCCCAAATGAACTTAAACGACGACCCTCTTGACGAACCCGATCAACCCCTTAACGAGCCCGTTGAGGAAGATACACCCACAAGGCCACGACGCAGACGAGGTGGTGAATCGTCAAGCAAAGGGAAGGAGGCGGTGGCGGAGTCGATCTTTAGAATCGAAGAGGAGAAAATGACCCAATTCAAGAAGGCCGAACAAAGAAAAGAAACAATGATGTCCCTAAAAGTTGAACGGGAGCAGGCGTACAAGGAACACTTGAAAACGATTGAAAGACAAAATGATTTAAAAATCTTGTGTGAAAACCACGCCCATCTCGACGAACCGTTCAAGTCAGTTGTCATTGAACAAAAGCGCGCGATTTGCGCAAAGTGGGGTTGGGAGATGCCACCGGTTTAGTTGTTTTTTTTATTTGGTTATGTAATTTATTTTTAAAGTTTAATGAAATTTATAATTTAGTGTTTTATTTTTAATTTCTAATTTTAAAATGAAAATTAAAAAAATTGGGAGTAATAGAATTCCATCACTAGTGATTCCACCCAGTGGCGGACCCAGGATTTTTTTCTAATGGGGTCCATTTTTTTCGATGTTCAGATTTTTCACAACTAAATGATAGAATTTTCGGGTCGGTCGTCATTCGGGTCGGAATGATCCTGGGTCCCTATGGGTAATCATCTCAGAAATCAGATACACTTTAATATGCAGGATGTAAAAGAAAATAAAGTTGCTTTGAATTGTCATTCCGTTTCATGACACTTTTTCAATCTCCAAAACAATGCATAAGTTTCATATTATTCTTAGGGTGGTTCACTTGGAGTTTTGGACCCATGAAACTATGCATCCAGTTTAGAAGTTTTGTCATTGAAACTCAAAAGTGGGCCTTGCTTTTTGTTGCATGAAATAAGAAAACTGCTAAAAAACGGAAAAGATAGCTTGAATAAGGATTGAACTTGTGACCTCTTTGTTAGGAAAGAAAGGATTTACCACCACACCAGTTCTGCTTTTGACACTATGGGGTCCAACTAAATTATCTTATGGGGTCCATGATCAATTTAATATACCGGATCTATTAAATTTTTTAAAAAAGATTGGGGTCCGGGGACCCCGACCCACTCTATGTGGGTCCGCCCCTGATTCCACCCCTCCTACATTTCTATCACTAGTGATAGAAATTTGGTTGATGACATGTCATGATTTGATTGAAGAGTGGGAGTGATAGCATCCATCACTAGTGAACCACCCCTAGTCCCCTAACAATAGATGATTGGGTGGGTAAAAAGTTTACTTCTTCTCATGAGGTGACCAACCCTTTCACCCTTATGGTTTAGTTACATTTTCCACGTTATAGAACACAAACATTCTCGACAGTGTAGTGTACCTAGCTTTTAACTCTGATAATTCAAATTACAACTAATTATCCGATTTCAAATTTAAATTACATAATACTTATTTAAATACGTATTTTTGTAGTTGATTACGTGATTTTGAATAATTAAATTAAAACTATAAGTAATATGCCAATGAGGTGGTGGTGGAGTGGTAAGGAAGAGTTTTGGTGTTTCAAGGGACCCAATTTTGATTCCTGCCCTCTCCGTTAATTTCTGCGGCACCTAGTGATGATGAGAGACTAGGCGAATAGGTGAAGATCGCTAATTCGATCCTTGAACTGAGCGAGTTTTACCTCACAGCGCTGTTGTGCCTTCGGGCGAGTGTTCACGAGCTTCGGCCCTAAGTGAGGGTTTTCCCCGGTTCAGAGACGAGTGTATTCCAATATGGTGAATTTCGCCAGTATCACATTTGAAGGATTCGTTTACCGTTAAAAAAAAAACTATAAGTAATATAGTAAGTTGTTTAATTTTCTACATAAAATCATATTATTAATTAATAAAAAATAACAAGTAAAAGAAACAGGAGGAAATGCTATTGTTTTAGGGATATAAAAGTAAAAGTTTGTCCTGTAAATGCGTAACATTCCACTTGGTCTTCTTCCTCAACAACTCCGATCTACACCAGCTGCCGCCATGACCGACGCTACCACACTACCTTTTCAAACACTACATCTTCCATCCAATCGTCTTGCGTTTTCAAATTCCGGATCTTCTTCAAGGTCCCTTTCAGATTTTTGGAGATTCAAATATGACGTATGCACAGGGAGTTTGAAGGCCTTGAGCCAGCAAAGATCGATTCCGGTTATTGATTCTTCTTCCCCTGTTTCACTCGACCTCAAACCTATTTTAAACGAATGCCAATTTGATCACGTCATTCATGATGCTCAACGGTTGGATGACTCGGTTGTTGTTTTGTGGTATGTTTACTGCTTTAGATTGTTGCAAAATATGTATTTGTTATTATTATGAATATGTATATGATGATTAACATGGGTTTGTATTCTAATTTCATGCTGATACTTTATGTGTTAGGCTTTGTGTTTAGTAGAATCGGTTTTGCTATTCAAAAGAGGCTTATTACCTAGGGCTCTAAACGAACCGAATGTTCAGCGAACAGTTCGTGAACTGTTCGGCGGGAAGTTGGTGAAAATGAACAAGAAATTCCGTTCGATTAGTTAAATGAACGAACACGAACAACTGTCTCGTTCGTTCAATTGCGTTCATGAATGTTCGGTAACGTGTTCGTAAACATTCGTTCATGTTCGTTTGTTTATGTTCATTAAATATTTTTTTAGCATTTATTTATTTTATCTAAATCTTTTATATTCCTTAATTCTTATTTATCTCATTACCCAAACAAATAAAATAGGAAACCCTACCTCCACCTTTCTTTCTTATTATTCACATCGAAAAATACAATTGAACTTCGTCGATTTTATCTGTGTTCGTGAACCGTTCATGAACATGTTCATTTCCTTAACAAACGAACACGAACAAAAAATCTCGTTCGGTAAGTGTTCATGAACTGTTCGTGAACACATAATATTCTTAACGAACGAACACGAACAAGGCCTTGTTCGAGTTCGTTCGGTTCGTTTACAACCCTGGCTGCCTGCCACTATATTGTAATGGCCACCAGTTTCTTAATTTTCATCATATTATACAATTTCTATTCAGGATCTTAATCTTATTGCCACATATCAATATTTGATGGGATATGGATCATGTTTAGCCAGAATTATTAGGTGAGCTAATGTTATTTGTGTTCATAGGATGGCAAAGTGGTGCAGGAAATGCATATATTTGAAACCAACATTGGAAAAATTGGCAGCTGATTATCACCCAAGGTTAAAACTTAAAACTCGCCCTTTTGCTCAACTATCGCGATGTTCACATTTCTCATACTTACTTGTGTTTGGATATGTTAAAAGCAGGGTAAAGTTTTACTGCATTGATGTCAACAACGTCCCGTATCAGCTTGTGGTTCGGGCTGGGGTCACTGTAAGTCTCTCATGCCCGCACAATTAGTTCAGTTTATCATTTTCAGACGTTAACACTTGAATTGTGCAATTTCATGTCATTTGACTCATTTGGGATCGGATGTGCTCTATAATCACAGAAAATGCCAACTATACAGGTGCACAGATTTATCTAACAATATTTTTATTATGTTTGCTAGCTGTTGCTACCTTCGAAACTAATGTGTTTTGGTATTCCAGCTATGGAAAGATGGGAAGAAACAAGCAGAGGTGATCGGAGGTCACAAAGCGTATTTAGTTGCTAACGAGGTTCGTGAAATGATAGATGATGAAGGGCAACCTTAATTTCTTTCTACATATGTTCTTGTTTTTTGTTCTTCTAGAAATGGACACATAGATTTGTATATACTGCAGAGAATAAGCAATAAACTGTTTTTTTTTTTTTTTTTTTTTGCCATATAATCCCTAATCTGTTGTTTTGGTATCACTTTGTAATTGTAACCATCATGCAACAATGCATACTCTGAAAGCTCATCGTTTTCGACCATGTGTAAAAACTATCCGTTACTCATAAAGAAGAAATATTTGTTTGTTTTTCCTCATTTCTTTTTCTCTTCGATGGATGGATGACCGGATAAAGGATGTTACGGACCAATAAGTTATGGAATGATATTGTTTGGGCTCTCGTCGGGTATCAATGGCCAACATCAGGCTATTCCGGCAACAACTTACTTATGCCCTGGTCACTAGCATCAAGTCCTGTCAGAAATTAATGATACAAGAATAGATTCACAAAGGACTTTGGATACGAAAATCTATACACACAAACTTATCTAAATTCTACAGGATGATCATCAATCAACAACAACTCATGAACAACTTGTGAAGTTCTATCAACAATCTCTAGACACTACTGAGCGAATTCAATGAATTGAGTTATGCCAACTGTTGAACCCTTAGTTATATATAGGTTCAACAGCTCTGGTGGCCCAGCTCCTATCCGCAACTCTCCAGCTCATGAAGCCTTTAGCCCAAATACAAGTAATTCCAATTCAGCCCAATATATTTGTACCTCATGAAACAATAAGTCGCATATTAATATTTATAACTATGACAATATCATGAAACAATAATAGGGTGTTTGGGGTTGAGTTTTGAATGAGATTTTTAGATTATTGAGTTTTGAAATTGTAAATAATCAATTTTAAGTGTTTAGGTAAAAAATGAAAAAATTGATTATTTGCGTTTAGAAAGTTACAAAACGCAGTTTCCCAAAAGCAGCACCCCCCTATTGCAACAAAACGCAGTTTTCCAAAAATTGATTATCTGCGTTTAGAAAAGGATTTTCACTTGTTTATATTTTTAAATATATATTTGCCAAACACTTAAATAGTTGATTATCTGATTATTGTGATATCAAGTAACATAATCAAATCCAAACACTATCTTTCAACATCACGTTTTGTTACAGTTAATTATCTGATTCTAATTATTTAAAACGCATAAGCTATTTTCAAAACTCAACCCCAAACACCCTCTAAGTCGTATATTAATATTTATAACTATGACGATTCAGGGAGATGATCAAATAGGAAGTTTGATTTGGGTAGGAAGTCTATAAAATAATAATAGGACATGTGGCAAATAACAAAACAAAGGGATGGGCCTTATTAGTCATGTCACACCCCAATCGATGGCAGAATCATCGAGGCGCGGCACTAGGCGAATCAGATTGCTCAAGAGAATCCATAACAACTATTTAGTGACAATATTTAATGCGTTCATTATCCCATACTAATAAACAATATATCAGCAAACAGTTATACAGATTTCATGTTCTCTCAAACAATACAAATCCGACAACCTAGATTCATTGTGAGTTTTTAGACTCCCTAGCTTGTTTCGAGATAGTCTGCGATTAACCTGCAACATACGTTAAAATAATGTCAATACAAAAAGTATTGGTGAGTATACAGGTTTGATATAGTAATAAAGTAGATAAAAGCGCTGCGAATTTCCACATACATAAACGAGATACACAACATACACACTACAAGACAAATACTAAAAGCTAAGTCACTCGATGACTGCGATGGGGATCCCAACGAGGGCGTGATTTCCTTAACTAGACCCCGTCGGGTGTGGGTCCAACTATAGTACCATACTAGCTAAGGTGGGACGTCGCGAGTAAGAGTCCTAACACATATGTATCAAGCATCACGTGTAAATTTGTACGTCAGTTATTCGCATGTGATAATAGTTTAGAGTATAGACTGCGTTTTGATAAGTGCGTTTTCGATAGGAACGTATGTTACACCCTAAAGTGTGTTTAAAGTGTTAAAAGGGGTCAAGTATACTCACAGTAGGTGTTTAACAAGTAAACATAACTTGATTGGATTTGAAGAGAGTGCGTCTGAGTTAGCCTGTGAACAGTAGCATAAGTCGTTGAACAGCGTGTGAAACAATGTGTCGGATGAGATGAATGTCGAATGGTAAGTCGATCGGATGAGCACCCATTCGATCGGATGGTCATCCGAGCGGATGGTTATCCAAGTGGATGACCATTCGAACGGATGGCCATTCGAATGAGAGTTGGAAGTTTGTAAATCGTTTCAAAACTTTTGAAGTTTTCGTTGTAGTATTTAAACAAGTCATCCGGTCGGATGGTCATCCGGACAGATGGCCATTCGATCTGATGGCTATTCGATCGAGAGTTTGGTAGTTTGAAGTTTGACTAAATCGTTTTGAACAAGGAATAGTATAAAGACAATTCACCTGGTCGAATGGTCATTCGATCAGATGGTCATCCGATCGGATGATCATTCGATTGGGTATTATGTTGTTTGTAAACTTTGTAAAATTTCTAAGTTTAAAAGTTCGAGTTTAACGGAGACAACGGGACGACGTGTCAAACAACGGGAACACTCCACGTCCAGCTCGCTCGATCGGATGGGAATCACCCCATTCGATCAGATTCACTGTTCTTGATGGAGTTCCATGTTCAACTCGTAAATCGGTCATCTATTCGGTGGAAATCCGTTCTCAGACTTGCTCTCAACTAGAGAATGTGTAGAGAGCCTGAACGAGTCTAGATTCCATCGGTTTTGAGTAGAAAGTGAAGAAAAGTTGGAGAAAAGTTTGGAAACAGTTGAAATTATTGATATCTTGTCGAGATTCGTGTTGAATAGTGTTGAAATCCTTTTAGATTTGAACCGTTCTTGATGAGATGACGTCACACAGCCAATTACATATGCAACTGAGATGATGTCACCTTCAAGATGTCCAAATCAGATGATTTCAAGAAGAAAACCAGTGATTTTGATGGAGAAAATGATGTAAAGGTGTTTAGTGATGATGATTGTACAAGATTTGAGGAGAAATACTTACGAAATGGCCTTGAATCGTGATGAAAAGTGACTGAAAGTGCCTTGGGAGCGAGTGGTCGGATGAGAGAACCAAAGTGTTGAAATGAGACACAATGGCCCTATTTATAGGAAAAGCCGAAAGTTAAGGCGGTCAAATGGATCGGATGGCTCTCGGTTGAATGGTCATCCGGACGGAAGTTCATTCGATCGGATGTCCATTCGGACAACCTGATCTCGTTTGTTAGTTTTCCAACTTTCGTTTCGTTCGACGTGTTTTGTTGCGTTAAGCATTGTGGGTACTTTAAGCGTTATACCGAGATAAGTAGCGTCATGTTATGTTGTGCTTCAGTGCGATAAATTGAGTTGCGCGTGCCAGCGAGTGCGAGTTTAGACATGTTTAATACTCAGATATTATTATTATTATTATTATATAATAGGTCATAGCATAAGTAACTGTGTTTCGAGTTTGCGTTGCGTTTGCGTCGCATCACGACGAGCGAGGGGAGTAGCTTAAGTACTCACGCGATGTCATCGTTAGCATTTGTATTGCATTACGGCGAGCGAGGGGAGTGGCTTAAGTACTCACGCGATGTCATCGTTAGCGTTAGTGTAGTATGCGTTGTGATGTGTGATGTAGCGCGTTGAAAGTATGCGATATAATGCGAAATAACAAAGTAGCGTTGTAAGCGATGTAGTTACATTATGATTCGAATCTCTGGTGCTAGGCGTAACGAGTGTAACGAGAGTAACAAGTACGAAAGTGCGGGTTGTTACAAGTCAATCTCATCTCATCTTCTCTTTTTCTCTTTCCCTTCGTATTCAAAACATATAATCTTCGGCCTTTTCTTCACTTTCTCTCTCTATGATCACTACATCATATTACAATTTTCTTCATCAATCAATCAACGTGTTTTTCAACTTTTTTTTTGAAGAAACCCAGTTTGATTTTATACAATTTTTGATTTTTTTTTCTCATGATTTTGAAGCGATCGCTCGATTCGATTGTTGATCAATGTTTTTAATATTTAAATTTCGTCAATCGTTGAAGAAATCGACTTAGATCTATGTAAGAAATCTAAAGATTTTCATCAATCATTGATTTTTACGATCTGAGTTTTTGAATTGCATTTTAGAAAAACTCATTTTTTTGTGTTTTTAGTCCATTGTGTTTTAGATAAACACTTTTATTTTATGTTTTTAGTTTATTGCATTTTAGAAAGAAAACTTTCTTTTGTGTTTTTAGTCGTTTTAGAAAGAACACTTTCTTTTATGCTTTTAGTTTATTGCATTTTAGAAAAGACACTTTCTTTTGTGTTTTTAGTCCATTGCGTTTTATGAAGAAAACTTTATTTTGTGTTTTTTATCCATTGCGTATTAGAATGAATACTTTCTTTTGTGTTTTTAGTCCATTGTGTTTTAGAAAGAACATTTTCTTTTGTGTGTTAGTCCATTGCGTTTTATAAAGAACACTTGCTTTTGTGTTTTTAGTCCATTGTGTTTTATAAAGAACACCTCCTTTAGTGTTTTAGTCCATTGCGTTTTAGAAAGAACATATTCTTTTGTATTTTTTGCTCATTGCGTTTTAGAAAGAACATTTTTTTTTGTTTTCAGTCCAATGAATTTTAGGAAAAAAGTCATTTTTTTGTGTTTTGTGTCCATTGCGTTTTACGCGTCTAGGTTTCCGATTTTTTTTCAAAAGTATAGCAAAAGCATAGTCGTTCTAAAGATAAAAAAACGTCCGTTTTTATGGTGCAATTTTTATAAAAAAAAAATAATGTCGTATGAAAGAGTTATTAACGTTTTAAAAACGGAGGGAAATGAAGAAGAGAAAAACTATTGCATTTGATGGACTAGAATACCCATAAACAAACCCAAAAACCTATGCCTCTATTTTTTTTTGTTCAATTTCACTCATTTAATTTTAGTCTTTTATTTTAACTCTAGTTGACAGAATTGCTTCCTAACATCTCTACCAAAACAATCTTCGTATTATATCGTGACAATATAACAATTTCAAATATAAAACTGGCAAAAGAAATATTATTCTTTCAACAAGTCCGGACGTAGCAGATCTTAAAGATGGACCGGGTTGCCCGGTCCTAATATTCACGTATTCTTCATCTACTAATTTTGTTTATCTTCCCTAAAATTTTAGTTTAGTTTTTCATCTTTTGTTACTAAATATAAATCCCGATTAATTAAAGTTGTATTTATTTGTGTTAATAAATTTAAATCTTGATTAGTTCAAGTTATTTTACTTGTTTTAAGTGATTTTTAACCCAAAAAAAAATTGAGTCAAAATCCTTTTACAATGTTTCTACTTAATGACTTTTCTATTTAAGATTTGAGAGATGTTGATGAAAAACGAAACCAAAAGGTGCCTCCAAAAGTCGTTCAACAAATTTCGATAGTTAATACAACAATTTGATAATAAAAACCAAAATAAAAACTTTATATTACAATTTGATCATCCAACAAATTTAAATATACAAGATCGACAAGGTATGTATCCAGTTACAAACCTTTAATAAATCCAGTTACAAACCTTAAAAAAAGTGTGGTTTTATGTAACTTACATGACACATAAATAAATCATAACCCAAATGTATCAACTTTCACTTATGAGATAGGAAGGGGAGTCCCTTCCCACATCTTCAAGCAATCTAGCAAAGGATCAATCAATTTTCCAGCACATATTGCTGAGAAAACCCGATCAAACTCCTCCCCAGGTGACACCGTCTTCTCTCCGGTCAAATAACCGGTTCCAAGCTCTGTCCTCACGAACTTGTACAATGGGTAGGATCTACATTCCTCAATCCTGTTCAATATGCCCAATTTCCCACTTTCGTGATCGAGTCGAGTGTTTTCGACTTCTTTTGGCAAAAGGGTATGTAGTTCTTCCTCGAACACAACGATCTTTTGGAAGATCGATGTGTTAGAATCCATTTCGGCTTCATTGTTTGCGAGTGCATGGTTAACTATGATTTGCCTTAGCTTTTGCATGAGAGGGTATGTTGCACTGCATGGGTCGTCAATGTAAGAAAACACATGTTCACGGTCTACAACTTTGAGCAAATCCTGCTCACAAAACCGAGACGGGTGAAGCTCGCTGTTGGAACCCGTGGTTAGGACTTTCTTAGCCACTTGGCTAACCACTTTCTTAACCGTGGACTTTAGGTTTTCCTCCAAGTGCCTTAAGTCGACTGCTTGGCAGAGTGCTACCTGTTGAATAATCAAAACCTTGTAAGGTATTATGTAATGTTGATCAACTATTTATAGGAGTACAATAATATAGTCTACTAACAATACCATGTAAGTTGATGACATTAGCTTTAGAATCTCAACGACCTCAGCTGTTTTTCGTGAAGAAATCAACCCTAACGAGTTCACGTCTTGGTTATGTTGCTCGGCACTTTGGACATGATTGGTCACTGGGTTAGCCAGGAACTGGAGTTCTGAGCAGTAGGCCGCCATGGCGATTTCAGCCCCTTTGAACCCGTAATCTAGACTAGGGTTTCGACCACCTGGTATTAACGATAATATATTAGTTAAAAGATATGACTTAATAAGGTTTCCTTTATAACTATCGTCATTGAATATTGTAAATAGTAGATCAATAATATACCATATTTTATGTGGTTTTCACTATTCTACATACCTGACAGATTTGACGGCAACCCATTGTTGTAAAAGTCATTTACTAGCTCAGAAAATTGAGCAAACATGAGCTTCCCGATGGAAGCGATGGCTAACCGAGTGTTATCCATCGACATGCCTATCGGGGTGCCCTGAAAGTTCCCTCCATGAAGCGCTATGTTTCTCGAAACATCAATCAATGGGTTATCATTAACCGAATTAATCTCCCTTTCAATCGACTTCGTCGAGGTACGAATCACTTCGATAAGCGGACCGAGCCATTGCGGCGACGTACGAAGCGCATACCGATCTTGCTTCGGCTTTTGTAGCGGATCAAGTTCATGTATCTTCTTAGCCTCTTTCACATATGAACTACCATCCAAAATATGTTCCATGATAGCAGCAGCCTCAATCTGGCCAGGGTGGTGCTTCAATTTATGTGTCAAATGATCAGTAAACTCCGGTTTTCCTTGCATTACTTCAGCGAAAACCGCAGATATGACCTCGGACAAGACCGCAAGAATGTTGGCTTCAAAAAGAACTACTGAAGCCAATCCAGATCCAACTGCGGTCCCATTAACTAAGGCAAGTCCTTCTTTAGGTTGTAGCTGGAAAAAACCAGTGGTGATCCCCGCGTGTTGAAACGCGGTGGTGGCGTTGAGCATTTCTCCGGTTGGGCCAACGGCTTTCGAGTTAGGGCGGCCAGTTAAGATTCCGGCAATGTATGAGAGTGGGACAAGGTCGCCAGAGGCAGTTATGGTACCCCGAAGGGGGAGGCATGGGGTGATGTTGTGGTTGAGAAAGGATGTGATGGCTTCCAGGATTTCGAATCGGATGCCAGAATAGCCTTGGAGGAGGGTGTTGATTCGGACCAACATGGAGGCTCTTGTGGTGGTTTGTGGCAACTTGTGGTCAGATTCTGTTCCAGTGCCAAAGATTCCGGCATTCAAGAATCTGAATGGTTTGATTAAAAACAATTATGTGTTACAAAATATGGAAATATTTAATCCGTACAAGGGTGTAAACGAGTCTAACAAGTAAGGTTGAGTTGGAGATGAAATTAAAGGATTTAGCTTTGATTAACATGTTTATTCTAGGGTTTGCATACTTGCACACCCATTTGCCTATTTGCACACCCAATGGGACCCATATATATGCCTCGTACAAGCCTGTACAGGGCGTATAACCGCCTTTTTTAATTTCCAAGAGAATCTCTGATTGTGTCATATCATGTCCCATACCCTTCGTATAGACCTATACATGGCGTATAGGAAAAAAACAATTTTACCCCTGGTTTGGGGCTTATACGTAGCCCTAACCAGGGGTAAATGGGTATTTTTCCCCTCGTATAGGCCTATATGGGGCGTATATAAATGTTTTTTTTATAGTTCTATAAAATATTTATAGCTTTAGCAAAGTTCTATAATAAGTACTTTAAAAAACATTGTTATGTATCATGTTATATAGTATAGTATTGTATAAGTCTCGTATAGGTCTTGTATAGGCCTCGTATGAGCCTATGGATGTAGTATCGTATCATATCATATAGTGTAGTATAAGTCTTGTATAGGCCTATAGGTGTAGTACGGTATCATATCTTGTCGTATAGTGTAGGATCATATCGTATAGGTGTAGTATAGGTGCCTATAGGTGTATTACAGTATAATATGTTATAGCATCATATAGTTGTAGTATAGGTCCCGTATAGACCTATAGGTGTAGTATAGTATCATATCCAATCGTATTGTATAGTTTAGTATCGTATCGTATCGTATAGGTGTAGTATAGGTCCCGTATATGCCTATAGGTGTATTATAGTATAGTATACTACATCATATCGTATATTTGTAGTATAGGTCTCGTATGGCCTATAGATGTAGTATAGGTCTCATATACGACTATAGGTATAGTTTAGGTCCCGTATAGGCCTATAGGCTTATACAAGACCATTAGGGGACCTATACGAGACTTATACTACACTATACTACAACACCTGTATAGGCCTATAGGTGTAGTATAGGACTATAGGTGTCGTTTAGGTCCCGTATAGGCCTATAGGACTATACAAGACCTATAGGGGACCTATACGAGACTTATACTACTCTATATGACACAATACTAAACTATATGATACAATACAATATGATACTATACGATAAGATATGATATTATACTACACCTATAGGTCTATACGAGACTTATACTACACTATACGATACGATATTACATACATAGGACTATACGAGACCTATATTATACTATACGATACTTAATAATGTTTTTTATTTATCATTTTTAAAAAATATTTATTATAAAATTTTGCTAAAAGGACAAATATTGTATAAAAATTTTTGTAAAAAAAACTTATATACGTCACGTATAGGCTTATAAGAGGCGTATACGAAGGGCAAAAATGACTATTTCACTCCTGGTTTTGGCTGCGTATATCCCCCAAACCAGGGATAAAATGTTTTTTTTTAAACCAAACTTGCCCCTTGTATACGCTTCATACATGCCTATATGGGACGTATAGAAAAAAAAGACCATTTTACCCTTAGTTTTTGGGCTATACACAACCCAATAGGGGTAAAATGTTTTTTTTTTTTAACAATTTTGTACAATATTTATCATTTTAGCAAAGTTCTATAATAAGTAATTTTTTTACAAAAAAAATAATAATAAAAAACATTGTTAAACATCGTATCGTCGCCTATAGGTCCCGTATAGGCCTATGAATGTAGTATCGTATCATATAGCGTAGTAGGGGTGTGCATGAGTCAATTTGGTTTGATTTTTACCATTAACCATAACCATAATCGCTAACTTCGGTTATGGATTTTCTTAACCATAACCATAATAGGACTCCGATCGTGGCTAATCAGTTATGAAGTCGGTTTTGGTATTAACCATAAACTTTAACTTATTCAAACTAACTTTTCGAGTAAAGTTAAAAAAATATACGCTGATGGGCCTACAAAATAAGAATGAAACCCACCATGTTGGATTTAGATTGGACCTTTTTTATAAGATAACCAAGACTATATTTTTTTGATTAAAAAACTGATGTGAGATCCATTTTAATAAAGTAATTATATAGTTATTTTCATACAAAAGATTCATATGATCATAACACATCAGTTGTTCATCAAAATTAAAGACATCTACATCACTATCATTTTGTTACTAAAATACTTTTATACTAGTAAAATACCTCTACATGGTTAGTGTAAAACATAAATCTTTTATATAGAATTATAGACTTAACATTGTTCGGTTCGGTTTTGGTTATATCGGTTAATCAAAGCTTCATAACTATAACTATAACCGATTGGTCGGTTAACTAAAGTTTCATAATCATAACCATCAGTTATGTTGATTATCAGTTAAAATCAGTTTGGTTATATCGGCTATGATTCGGTTATCGGTTATGGAGGTTAATTTACTCACCCCTATAGTGTAGTATAAGTCTCGTATATGCCCATAGGTTTAGTATAGTATCGTATTGTATTGTATATTATCGTATAATGTAGTATCATATAGATGTAGTATAGGTCTTGTATATGCCTATAGGTGTATTATAGTATAGTATACTATACTAAAGCATTGTATAGTTGTAGCATAGGTCCCGTATAAGCCTATAGGTGTAATATAATATCATATCCTATCGTATCGTATCGTATAGGTGTAGTTTAGGTCCTGTATATGCCTATAGGTGTATTATAGTAGGGGGGATATTCCACGGTCCTCCCAACCGCCGAGGTGATCCCACCTCGCAAACCGCCACCCAGCAAGCCTGAGTCTGGGGGTAAATCCGCTACCGTAGGGGCATTGGGAACGAGCAAGACTCGAACCCGCCACCTCCGGGTTAGAATGCGGGCTGGTGGCCATTGGGCTGACACCCAATGGTTTATTATACTATAGTGTACTATACTATTATAGTATAGTACACTATAATATATCGTTGTAATATTGGTCCCGTATAGGCCTATAAGTGTAGTATAAGTCCCGTACAGACCTATAGGTGTAGTATAGGTCCCATATAGGCCTATATGTGTAGTTTAGGTCCCTATAGGCCTATAGGTGTTGTATAGGTCTCGTATATGCATATAGGTGTAGTATCGTATCATATCATATAGTGTAGTGTAGCTTAAGTCTCGTATAGGCATATATGTGTAATATCGTATAATATATGTCTATACGGGAGCTATGTTACACATACATGCTTATACAAGGCCAATATGGGATTTACACATCACCACACCACACCACACCTATACGAGACTTAAGTTATACTATGCTATATGAAACTACATCGATGGTCCTCTATAGGACCAATACCATACGACCGAATACTATACGATACTACACCTATAGGCCTATACAGGACCTATACTACACTATACGATACGATATCACACTTATAGGCTTATATGAGGCCAATAAAAGACCTATGCTACACCTATACAATACGATAGGTGGTATCGTATAAAAATGATTTGTATTGTATAAAAATGTTTGTAAAAATACTTATTTTTTATTTATTTAAAAAAGAAAACTTCTTTTTTTTATCAAACTTTGTTAAAAAGATTAATATTGTATAAAATGTTTTGTAAAAAATCATTCCTTGTATACACCCAATATAGGCTTATAGTAGGAGTCTTACACGAGACCTATACGAGGGTCCTACACGCGGCCTATAAGAGCAGCTATACGAGAACTGACACCAGTCAGACACTGAGTTTGATGCAACCCTATACGTCTCGTACAAACCTGTATGAGACGTATATAAACTCTAAAGTGTACAAATAGACAACTTAGGTGTGCCAATAATCAGAGCCTTATTCTTTTGAGATGAAAAGTCAAGCTCAAGCTTGACTCGTAAGGCTCTTATGCTCGAGTGGGCATTCTAATTTTTTCGAGCCATGTTCTTTGTTTTTAGAAAAACCTCTTGGCTTTTGTTTTAATGTTGTGAAACTATTTTATACAAGTTAAAGTTGTTTAAAATATGTAAGAAGTGAAGGAAGCTTTGTTTTCCTTGTTTGTTAAGAATGATGTTTAGTTATAAAATGTAAATTTTTTTATGATTTTATAATAGTAGAGTAATTATTGTAGGGTAACTTTAATTACTCTACAATTTTGTTGATTAATTATAATTACTCTACAAATTTTTTTTTGTTGGATTCTGGGACTACAATATGTGCTTAATAAGATGGGACAAAAATTTCGAAAAAAACATCTTTCCTTCACTTCTCACGTTAATGGTATTTTGTATGTTAAGACCCATTTGTACAATAACTTAACCTATGATAATAATAAGGAAAAAATATACTAAATAATAATCTCGTTTTATAATTATTCAGTTTATTGTAAATTGAAACTAATAATCACTAAATAATAATTAATTTTTAGATATTTAACTTCATTTAAAAAAAATCACAATGCTGAAATTAGTGGTTATTTCATATATAAATAAGGGACCTTAATTAGCATTTAAAAAAAGTTGATTAGTTGAACTTTTCACTATTTATATAAAAGCTAACAACTAATTTTCTTACAAATTCTTATATCTTATTTTTAAAATATTTTATTATAGAAATTAGACGTGTTAATATTTTATTATAAGAAATTAGACATCTCAACTGAACACAAAATATGATTATAAAATCCCAATTGATCTGAAATAATTTATTCACACGATTACAAATTCCAACGTTTATGCAAGAAAACGTCAACATACCACAAACAAATTCCATTTGGGATATGTTATAATTTTTTTTTTAACGGCAAATTTTGGATACAAATTCCATTTGGGATATGTTACAATTTGCTGGCAAAGATATCACCTGTTTTTTTTTTTTTTTTTTTTTTTTTTTTTTTTTTTTTCTAATGTATCCTAAAACCTATTATTTATTTTCAATAAATGTAATATCTGAGTTCTAATTTTTGTATCTTATATCGAGATAGATTTTTTTGGGGTTAATGGATTTTATCACACCTAACTATTGACTATTTGTCGATGTCACCCCCAATTATCACTTTGACGCCCGCCACCCCCAACTTAACACTTAGTGTGTTATGTCACCACATCGTTAACTGATCACTAACTTTAGATCTTGGTAATATACTTTTGGGGGTGTCATAGGGATCTTAGGAAGGTTTTAGGGATCTTAGGATACCTTAAAAGTATAGTAACAAGATCAAAAGTTAGTGATTACTTAACGGCGTGGTGACAGAACACACTAAGTGTTAAGTTTGGGTGACGGGCGTCAAAGTGATAGTTGAGGGTGACAACGTAGTTGGGAATGATAAAATCCAATAACTCATTTTTTTTTCTAATTTCTAAATGTGATATCTGATATGATCATAGATGGAATGCAAAATATGATTATGAAATTAATTACAAATTTATAACACAAACTGTGTTAATTATTTATTGGAATACCAACATACAATACAAAAATAAAAGATTGAAAGTTTAAAATTTATTTAAAATTTATATATGGAGTAATGATTCAATTTGCAACTTAAATGAACTATTTAGATCATTGTATTATCATATTATTGATATTTTCATACTTTCAGATTCATATCAAATCACTTTCATCCCCGAAACAAAATAAGAATTCTTGTAAATACGATTAATTAAAATAGATATTAGAGTGAATTGCAAGTTTTGTCCTTTATCTTTAGGCCATTTTGCAAGTTTTGTCCTTTATGTTTAAATTTGACGAGTTTTGTCCTTTATGTTTAAAAATCAAGCACGTTTTACCCCTTTGGGCCTTAAAAATCAAGCACGTTTTGTCCTTTATGTTTAAAAATCAAGCACGTTTTGTCCTTTATATTTAAAAATTCAAGCACGTTTTGTCCTTAAAAATCAAGCACGTTTTGCCCCAAAGGGTAAAACGTGCTTGATTTTCAAACATAAAGGACAAAACTCGTCAAATTTAAATATAAAGGACAAAACTTGCAAAATGACCTAAAAATAAAGGACAAAACTTGCAATTCACTCTAGATATTATATAAAAGACGACAGCAAGGTTTTAGTTAACCAAGTCCACCAACTTCAAGAGAAAGAGTCTTGTGAGAACATCCCACCAACTAATATTAGTTCTTTAATATTTCGTTTAATATAAACATTTGAGATAGAGTTTTTTTATATATAAATTCTAAATGTGATATCTGATATGATCATATCGAATGAAAATATGTTTATGAAATTAAACAAATTAGTGGTGTTAATTATTTATCGCAAAAATAACATACGATAAAAAATCACAATTATTGAAAACTTAAAAATATAGAAATGGACTAGTGATCCAATTTTCAATTTAACTAAACTATGTATTACAACCATCTTTGTTTTCCCCCTTTACCCTATATCTGATCAAACATCACGTAAAAATGTGATGTAGTTTACGTGATGTTATTACTTAAAAACGGGTTTTTGTATTATGATATATACACACATACCTAATGAGCTCTTGTTGAAGAGCTCCCCCTTCTTGGGTTCTCCTATGAGAGGTAGCACCAAAACCCGTAGTGACACCGTAAGTATCACCACCTTTCATCATGCTATCCATCACCCAATCACTACTCGCGGTCACTCCAGCCCGAGCAGACTCCGACAACTCCACCATAACCTCAGTGGCATTCTTGGTGGCGACCGCTGCTACTTGAGCAATAGTCAGCGTTTCGCCACCTAGTTTAACCACTGGATTTCGATACTGCTCCACCATTTTCTTAACCTCATCAAGGTGGCTCCCGGTTAGCGACATCGCAGCAACACCCCAGTTCAATGGATCCTCCTTGGCAGCCTCCATTTTGCTCATTTATTTTGTTGAAAAAAAGATTGTTTGCTCAAATATTTTGCTGAAAAAAAGAGTGTTTTTTTGATGAGAAATTAAAAGAATTATGGGAGATGAAGGTGTTTAAATAGAAGTACATTTGGTATTAATATGTTCGGCTGGTCGATGAGTTTGTTGGAAAAAGTTGGTGGCCGTGCGATTGGCCATTGAAATCAACGGCGAGATTTCTGCCACGTTGGCCGTTGCAATGCAAGCAAGAAAATATATTGAGTAGATTGACGGCACAAAGTAGTACTTATTTTCAAAATTTATTTATCAAGGGAGAATATTATGAGCCGATTAATAATTTTTCTAAATTTAGTTTCATTAGTTTCTGATTTTAGAGTAAATTGTCAAAATTGTCTCTAAGAATTGAGTATATTTGTCATTTTCATCCAAAACAACTTTTATGTACCATATAGTCCTTCACGTTGGGCTTTTCTTTTTTGTAATTTTCATCCAAATGTCTGACCTTTTTTTTTGCCAAAATCGTCCCTGAGATTTGAGATATTTTTGCCATTTTCATCCAAATATTTGATAGAAAAATAAAGCAAATTAATGTTTTAATGAAATGACAAAAAATCTCAAAAGTGAAAAACTATATTGTAAAAAAGTTGTTTTGGATGAAAATAACAAATATGCCCAAACATCAGGGACGATTTTGGCAATTTACTCCTGATTTTATATAAATAAATAAATTCATTGGGTTTTATTTTACATGCAACTGACCAAGTCAAGAGTATTTAATATTATTTGTTTAGAAAAGCTTATCCATTCTTAAGAATACAGGTCTTCTATTCGTACTACATTTTTATCAGGCTATGTATATCGCCTTACATTTTTTTTTTTCCTACGACACTCTCACATAAACACAGACTTTCGCTAACTTGTTTTCATCTTTATTTGTGGTTTCTTAATAATTTTTGGTATAATCCACGTAAATAATACCTTCTTAATAATTTTTGTGTCAAGTTCATAAATAAATAATTAAAACTAAATTCAAGACGCATGTTGTTAAATAACCTATCTCCTAAAAAGACTCGTGCAGAAAACTGAAACAATAGAAAAACATGAAAGCGTGAACTTCGTCGTAAGAAAAGGAAAGAGTAAATGGATGTTGTGGTGGTTGGTGAGATAGAGAGTTGGCCTACGAAATCACAACATTACCCACCCTTCTTCAATGTTTTTCAATCTAAAGTAAACATATCATTCTCATGGCCTCGTCTACTATCATTTTCCCACCAAACTTTAAGTAGGTTTGAGAGTTGGTGAGAGGGATATCGACTATTCACAAGATGTGCAACTATATATATTTATATATGAAGATAAGATATGATAATACATTATCTAGTAAATCGTACAAGTTTTGTCTTTTATGTTTGTCCCAAATTTTAGGCGCTATCCTTTACCTTTAAAATTGATGAGTTTTGTCCTTAACGTTTCAAAATCATGCACGTTATGTCCTTTAGACCTAATCCAGTTAGTTTTTTATGTGAAATCAGATCATGTGCTAGGCACATGAGGGTATAATTGTCTTTTCACCCTATTAATTAAAAAACACTTAAAAAAATTAAATACACACTCATCTCTTTCTCTCTCTGATCTTTCTCAATAACCAAACACAAATCTTCCATCTTTCTTCAACCTTCAAACCATGAATCCCCCAAACGATAACCAACAACAACAAATCCTCCTTGACATCCACAACCCCTTACAATTCACCATCGTTCTCTCCCACTCCGACACCACCACAAACCTTAACCCTAATTCTCCCCCTTCAAACCCTAGCAACGTCAACCACTTACTCACCCTCGGCATCCCCCGTAAACAACGTCGCGGCAGCCCCTCTTCTACTCAGGTATACAATCTCCCCAATTCATTCAACAATTTTGAAAAAAAAAAACCCTAACCCTAGATCTAACCAATCTGCACCCTTAGATGTATCCGATGAGATTATAGTAATCAATAAAGAAGCAACTTCAGAAGTGTTAATCGCTTTAACTGCTGGTTTCCCAGTTGATGTTCTTACAGAAGAAGAAATTGATGCAGGGGTTGTTTCAGTTGTTGGTGGGATTGAACAGGTGAATTATATACTAATTCGGAATCATATTATTACTAAATGGCGGGAAAATGTGTTGAATTGTGTTACTAAAGAGATGTTTCTTAATGTTGTGCCTTCACATTTTGTTGAGTTGTTGGATTCTGCCTGTTTTGGTGGTGGCGGCAGGTTATGGAAAGAGAGACAGAGTGTGTGTGGGTATGTTTAAGAGAGAAATTGCAGGATAGATAGGTATGTTTTATTTGTTTTCTAAAAATTATTTATAAATTAGGATGTGAAAAGACAATGCTACCCTCATGTGCAGTGCACATGACATAACTTCACTGCAAAATATCACTGGGTTTGCTTTAAAGGACATAACGTGCAGTATTTCGAAACATTAAGGACAAAACTCATCAATTTTAAAGGTAAAGGACAACGCCTGAAATTTGGGACAAACATAAAGGACAAAACTTGTAATTTACTCTATATTATCCTTAGTGTTGTCATATGTAAAGACATTCAAATAACATATCTTTAGGTACAAGTTTTAGAAATATTGGACTGTTTTCAGGAATATTGGATTTTAATAATCTTAACTATTCGTCGTTCCCAATTTTAAAAATAACCACTGGCAGTCCTAACTTTTAACATATTGGCCTCCAATGGACCCTGACTAATAGAACCCTAACGCCATTAGTCTCTGGTCGCCGGAAAACTCAACATTTTCATCCCAAACTTTTTTGTAACCTTATTATGGACCTTTGGGAACTTTTTTTAGTAAAAGCCCCAATTATTAAAGTCGCCGGAAAACTCCTTTTTCGATGGAAAACTTTTTTTTTTTGCCGGAAAACTCAATTTTTTGGCCGGAAAACTCAACATTTTCGTCCTAAACCTCTTTGTAACCTTAGATGGGACCTTTAGAAACTTTTTCCGGACAAAAATGGTTTTCCGGCGACCGGAGACTAACGGCGTTAGGGTTCTGTTAGTCAGGGTCCATTGGTGGCCAATATGTCAATAGTTATGACTGCTAGTGGTTATTTTTGAAGTTGAGATTGTTGGTGGCCAACGACGAATAGTTGTGATATTAAAATCCAATATTCCTAAGAAAATTGTACTAAATTTTGGTGAGACTAACCAGGGCGAGGCGTTGTTTTTAGTAGATTAGGGTTTTCTATTTAGAAGGGGATGGTGACGCAATTTGTTGCTCGTCTACCTGCTATCCATATGTAATTTACCCTGATGATTGGAATGAAAAAATCCTAGATAACTGAATACCTTATTGGATTTTAGGATGTTTACGACTCTTTAGGATATGGCAGATGTACGTAAATAACGGTGTTACGTGGTACCAGAAAAAACATTTATTTTGTTAAATGTATTCTAGTGACGTATGTTTTCATACGCTGACACCATCTATTTCGTATAATGATATGGTAAACTCAAAAGAATGAAAGGCATGGTGACTTTTAAGTTGTTTAGGCTTTTGGCATGAGTTTAATTGGGTTGATTATGTGATTATCATTTGTATTTCTTGATTTTAAAACGCGTATTATTATAAACTTTAGTTAATTTCGATAACCCAACTGAACCAGAAAAAAATCTAATGGACATTTGAAAATCACAACTTGATGATATCACTAAAGAAAAGGTTCCTAATGAAGTAGATTCTGCTAAAAGAATTAAGGGGGGCGCTTGGTTTGCTCAATGATTTGGAATTGGAATTGGAATTTGTATAGGAATTAGATTTGGAATTTGTTAGGAAACTTTTTATGTAAGTATTGAAGAAAAACATACTCAGCCTGATCTATAGAAGAAGATAATGTCCTGAAGATCAAAACAACAAGAAAAAACGTGATAGGACACTTGAAAAGAACAATGAATCTTCTTCTGGACTCAGAAGCTGATTAAGAACAAGTGAAGGCTATCAGAAAAGACCAATCTGATGATATTTCTGATGAATATCATCAGTTTCTGGTAAAATCTGATCATCGGACTTTCTGATGATTTGTTCATCAGAATTTCTGATGAAGTGGTTATCAGAAATTCTGATAAAGACCACTTGTCTGAACAGGTTCTATCCTGCCACAATTATCGAAGCAAGTTGACATTATTGGATTCAATGAATAAGTTAAAAAAGCTACTTTTTGCAGGACAAGTTCATGAATAAACAAATGTTAGTTCATGCCCAAGTCTTTCTATAAACAGAAAGCTCTTTAGCAAAGGACGATGAGTTAAGCCTAGCATTCAACACATACTACAAAACTCCATTGCGCTTTCACCTCAGAATTACACAAGTATTCATTTGTAATAGCTAATAACCTCACAATCACCTTGTAAACCATTTTGTTTCAAAGTGATATAAACTTGAAAATTCTATAGTTCTTGTTTCTTGAAAGTTTGATTTCTATTTCCGCACACTATTTTCATATCTGTTGAAATCACTTGCCATATTAAGTATGTCACACCCCGAAATTTATCAGAGCTGGCGTGACTGGACTGGTATCTTCATTGCCAGCGGAAGCAAATAAGCTAAGACTTTTAGAATGCGAACGCCCGCTAAGTACTCGACTCCACATGATCCTCCTATTCCAACCGTGCCTTGTCTTAGAAATGCAACCTGAGAAAGAAACATGCGAAAAAGTCAACATAAAGTTGAGCGAGTTCATAGTTTGTTTGTAAAAGATTTGACATAAATCTTTTGAATAACCGGTTTGTGAAATAATATTGAGAAAACGAATTTAGAAATCATTTTCTTGCCAAGTCATATGAAAACTTTGTATTGGTAACGCATTATGTTCGTAAAACCATGTATTTGTAAACTCTCGTATTTGTAAAATTTGTATAACCGTCAATGCCCACCCTGACTTTGACTCCATGCCCGCATAATCCTATGCCTTGAATTTATATAAAACATGATATTTATTTTGTATAAATCAAGTATTTCTGTAAATATGTATGTCCCTGGTATGTAGCAATAAGGAAAAAGAGATCACCAATGGGTTGCAAAGCCACTGGTATGTGTGAAATGATGCAGGAAAACTCAAACCTAGCAAATTTGTTACCGGGCTTCGGCTGTAAGACACAATCACCTCTATGGGCCGCCCCGGCCTCACGGGTGTGGGCTCGCTACACCCAAATAGATTTATCACTCATGTCCCTCAGTCCTACAACGAGGATTGATGGCCTTAAGTTTCCGCCTACCCACTCACATGATCTAAGTCGTATGCCCTCCTTAAGCTAACCATACCATGTATAAAATGTCTGTATAATTGTAACATGTATTTCACCCCCGAAGTATAAAACTGAAAACAGTTAAAAGAAAAAGGGGACATGAACTCACCTGAATATTCCTGTGCAAAGCTAGCTAATTACGACTTCGTGATGTCATTTCCCAGACGAGACTTGCTAGCGTGCATTCTACAATATTCCTAACACGGAATATCTTATAAGATTCTAAATAAAAGCGGTAACTAAACTATGTGTTACCGAGCTCTACCGAATCGTTAATTGAACGATTCGACGGTAAGTTGTTAACTTAGAAAGAACGAAGAAGATATATCTGTTATGTCTCGTTTAATGTTTGTGGAAAAATCACTAAGTCTTGGAAGGAGTTAGTTTTCCAAGAGGTTTAAAATATATAAATATTTATATATAAAAAAATATATAAATATATCAATATAATCTCGTTAGTCGTCTCGAGTAGATGTAGAGTAAATGGTATCTTGCAAACTCGTACGTTGAAATATAATGTGCCGTTTAGGCGTTTTGTAATAAATATAAAAGTTATATTTATTTTACCAAAGTATCATCGAGTTGTTGAACATTTGAAATAAATAGGTAAACTACACCTATTTTATAAAAGAATTCGTGTCGTTCAATATATCGAATAAATATATAAACTATATTTATTTTATTAAAACAGTCGTCGTGTCGTTTGATTGTTTCAAAGAAATATATGAACTATATTTATGTTATAAAACGGTTGGTGTTGTTTGATATCAGAAATAAATATATAAACTATATTTATTTGTAATAACGATTTTAAGTTATCGTCGTCTAAAACAACATAAGTAATTATATTGGATCTTTTTTTTTTTATAAAAGATTTGTAGAATTTTCAAGCTTTAAAATAAATATAATAACTATATTTATTTGTTTTAAAAAAATTTCGAATCGCCATTTTTGTAAGTTGTAACGCGTTGTGGAAAGTAAATATGTACTTGTACTCGTTGTCCTAAAAGTTCATTTGAAATCGACTGTTTGTTTTATAGTAAGAACGGATTGTTTTTACGGATTTTCTCGAAAAAGGGCAGAGTTTTCTCTGTTTTTGGACGGCCCCGACAACCAAAGTGTCGTTATTTTTCAAAATTCAACAATTTTTCAATCATCAATATCTATGTATTTTTGTAAAAACGACAAAATGTAAACTAAATACTAATCCGAATTGGTTCGAGCTCGTTCCACGAAATTAATAAAAATATATAAATTCAAGTTAATTCGCCATTAATCTTTACCATCCTTCGTGTCGAACGCCGAAAAAGTTGACTGAGTTACCCGGGTCAACTGAGTCGACCGAGTCGACTCGCTGAGTTGACCAGGTTTGACCGAGTTGACTCGGTTTGACCGAGTCAACCCAAACCACGAACCATCGACCCGCTTTGAATCTGACTTTGACCACGGAACCCGAGACGTTGACCAGTTCTGACCCGAAACTAAACATAACCCGAATCTGTTGACCGAACCGAAATGTTGACCGAGTTTGACCACCCTCAAATCTGATCCGAACATATCTTGCATCTGACCCGAGCCTCCCGAAAGATCTGAACCGCTAACGTGAGCCCGGAACTCCTGAACCCGATTTGAAAGCTGAAATGAAGAAACCTGTTGAGTGGTTGTCTGAGTCGAAACGAACTTATAACCTCCACCCCGGAGTTTGAAACCCGCCGGTTAATAGCGCCGACCATCGGGTAAATGAACCGACCGGCGGTTCGAGTCTCCGACCGCTGGTTCTCCCTCTCTCTCTTTCTTTCTCGGTCACTCTCTCTCTAACTCTCCTCTCCGTCTCTCTGTTTCCGCCGTGAAACCCATGCCGGACCACCTGGATCGTCGCCGGAGAAGAAAGGAACAAGGATGGTTGTGGGTATCTTACCGGTGAAGACGAACGGACGGAGAGGACCGCCCGAACACCGGTGACTGAGAAGATGGCTGGAGTTTCTCGGGTGACGTCTTGTCGGATGGTAAATCGGAGAAAAAGAGGGGTGTACGCGCCGTCACGCGCCAAAAGGATGGGTCACCGGAGCGCCGCCGCCGGCGGTGGCGCCGTCGCGGCTCCGTCGTGTACCGGCCGGCTCCGCCGGTATGTGAGTTCGCCGGAGAGTGAGAGAGGACGAGTGGTGTGTGTTGTTGCCTGTGTTCTTTGAATGTCTGCCAAAAAAAATGAAGATAAATGAGTCCTTTATATACTTGGATTTATGGTTAGTGGGCTTGGGCTTGGGCCCAAGGCCACAAGCCAAGTCCCCGCGTTTCGAGTGGCCCGTCAACTCCTACGAACTCGTTAACGCACCCTTTTTTTCTAAAAATTGACGCAATTTATTATTTTAAAATTATAGGACGTAAAATAGCATTGGTTGTCGCGGTCGACGCATTCGTTCGTTGGTTACGGTAATAATCGCGAAAAGTTACATCGTTGCCGTCTTTTATTCGTTCTTCGAGCCGGTTTCAACTATGATTGCTTAAATTTAATTATGAAGCTAGAATATATCATAAAAATTTAATATTTATCGGTGTTGTCAGTATTTTGTACGGCATCAGTTCGTTGTCGCTTAATATTCATCGGATCTTTCCGTAAATCACCATACGCGCACTGTACAGCCGAATAAACGTTCCTGGGCACTCCAAGGGCCTAAATGAGTTAATCTACGTCTTAAACACTATTTATTTCCGCGTTAATCACCTATTAATCACGTAATTAAGAGCCGTAAATCACCAGTTGTCACATTCTCCCCCTGTTACAGAAATTTCGTCCTCGAAATTTACACTACGTTAGCTCCTTAGAGTTACGTTATGTGTAGGTAATTACGAATAGTATCAAAGTGTATGACCATAAAATCGAATCAAGACTTATTCAAATCATGTGAATTCAAGGACATTCCTCCACAATAGGAATCCCAACGGTTTAAAAGAAATGTGTCTCAGAAATTGATGTCAAAGGAAACAAGACGTAATGATACAGTCACCAGTGCGACTAAGTGAACAAGGATCCAACAATGAACAGGAACTTTGACCAATCGAATTCCGTATGAACGTTCACAATATGTATAGAGTTCTGGAAGCAATAACATCCACTGGATGAACTTAGAATCAACAAGCTCAAATGTAATAGTTTGCATGAAATGCTCGATCATGATTAGCCCAAGCTACAAGTTTATACCGACACCACAAGGTGTCGTAGTGATTTAAATAATTCAATAATAGTGGTGATTAAACAAATTCTACCGTGTTTGAAGTCAAATGAGATCGCAATGAAGTAAATATAGAAATTTGTTTCTAACAACATCGTAGGATTTTTCAATTAAAAATGGGACATCAAAGAAATAATGTTTTCGATCGAAAATGAAGAAGTGAATGAATATCGCAAAACATTCGATCAATAGTGAAAGAACTGTTAGTAGGTACACCGGAATATAAAAATGAATTTATGTGCCATTGTCTTAACACACTATTGTATTAAGACTGTTGTAATATGATAAATCAAAGCGGATTTAAAGCAAATAATAAATAAATATTTAAATCCGTGCATGAGATGCGTAACACACTATTGTATTAAGACTGTTGTAATATGATAAATCAAAGTGGATTTAAAGCAATCAATAAATAAATATTTAAATCCGTGCATGAGATGCGTAAACGAGTTTAGCGCAAGCTTCAAATTAGTGAAAACACCACCACAAGGTGTCGAAATCAACAAATGACTTAATGGAGTCGTAGACCAAACAAGTCTACTACGACTCGGAACAAATGAAACACTTGTTAAAACGAATCTGAATATGATGTTTCCAATACATCATATGGTGTCTTGAATTGAATATGTGTAATGAACAAGTTCAAACAATTGAACTGGTTTTGGCGCAAGCCGACAATAAATACGTGTATCTAAGAGAAAACTTTCGGCATGGTCACAACGAAAAACCATGTATATAACTTGAAAAGAAGAGAAATTTCAAGAAAATGTGTTGACTTGATAACAAAAGAGCCAACAGTTACAATAATGCAGGTCATTCGAATCACAAATCAATAATTAGATTTAGCGAAATAATATTTGAACTTTAATGAAACGCTTATTCGAAACGAAAGCACATGCGTAACAAACGATGCATGCGTAACATATAAATTTCAAGAAATGAAGCAATAAGTGTTCGCTATAATGAAAGTAATGATCGTGATACAATGAGCATTAAGAGGAGTAGAGATGTGAAAATCTTCTCGCTAGATGCAAAAGTCAGAATTTCAATAAAAGAAATTTAAGGACTTTACCTGGGGTTTCATGTGATGACCAGTTGTTAGTTGACATTACCATGGAATGTCGAACATAGCGTATTCGTCGTTAATAAGATAGGGGGAATGCGGAGACATGCGTCTCTTTCTTAGCATGACTCGTGCCATCGCAGGACCGCGTGCCAAACCGCAACTCCCTGATCGATAGTTTTCGTGCTGACAGGATTTGTGTCGTCGCTGAAATGCTTCACCTTGTCTTCTCAAAGACCGTGCCTCGTAAGTCGTAAGTGTCATACTTCAACCTCCGTTAATGTATAGCTTAAGTTTCACATATACCTGCGCACTAGCGTTTTGTTCCGCGTAGAATGTGATGTACCCCGACATCCGCTGACGTAAAAATTGAGTTCCATGCATTCTCGTCCACTAGCGTTTTGTTATGCGTAGGCTGCCTGCTCGGGAAGTTAATATCATAGATAATACGGATACTAGTGTGTGCCCTAGTTAATATTCGCGGTTGCTACGTGATGACCTTTAATGAACTTCAACATAAGTTTCCGAAGGTCTTAAATGCATGTTTCCTAAACTCTCAGAGTTTTATGTACTGTATGCGACTGTTTTGTGTACCGTGTATAAAACACCACAATAGCGAATGTTTGAAAACAAAATTTTGGCTGCTTGTTTTTCGGCAAGGGTTGGAGACCATATACGAGTACAAGGCATTCTGTATGTATTCAACGTCTTAATAGTCTAAGTCCCAGAGAAAAGTGAGGTTAGAGCCTAGGTATTCCAACAGAAAACCCTATTCGCTGTAACCTATAGCTCTGATACCAATCTGTCACACCCCGAAATTTATCAGAGCTGGCGTGACTGGACTGGTATCTTCATTGCACAGCGGAAGCAAATAAGCTAAGACTTTTAGAATGCGAACGCCCGCTAAGTACTCGACTCCACATGGTCCTCCTATTCCAACCGTGCCTTGTCTTAGAAATGCAACCTGAGAAAGAAACATGCGAAAAAGTCAATATAAAGTTGAGTGAGTTCATAGTTTGTTTGTAAAAGATTTGACATAAATCTTTTGAATAACCGGTTTGTGAAATAATATTGAGAAAACGAATTTAGAAATCATTTTCTTGCCAAGTCATATGGAAACTTTGTATTTGTAACGCATTATGTTCGTAAAATCATGTATTTGTAAACTCTCGTATTTGTAAAATTTATATAACCGTCAATGCCCACCCTGACTTTGACTCCATGCCCGCATAATCCTATGCCTTGAATTTATATAAAACATGATATTTAATTTGTATAAATCAAGTATTTCTGTAAATATGTATGTCCCTGGTATGTAGCAATAAGGAAAAAGAGATCACCAATGGGTTGCAAAGCCACTGGTATGTGTGAAGTGATGCAGGAAACCTCAAACCTAGCAAATTTGTTACCGGGCTTCGGCTGTAAGACACAGTCACCTCTATGGGCCGCCCCGGCCTCACGGGTGTGGGCTCGCTACACCCAAATAGATCTATCACTCATGTCCCTCGGTCCTACAACGAGGATTGATGGCCTTAAGTTTCCGCCTACCCACTCACATGATCTAAGTAGTATGCCCTCCTTAAGCTAACCATACCATGTATAAAAATGTCTGTATAATTGTAACATGTATTTCACCCCCGAAGTATAAAACTGAAAATAGTTAAAAGAAAAGGGGGACATGAACTCACCTGAATATTCCTGTGCAAAGCTAGCTAATTACGACTTCGTGATGTTGTTTCCAAGACGAGACTCGCTGGCGTACATTCTACAATATTCCTAACACGGAATATCTTATAAGTTTCTAAATAAAAGCGGTAACTAAACTACGTGTTACCGAGCTCTACCGAATCGTTAATTGAACGACTCGACGGTAAGTTGTTAACTTAGAAAGAACGAAGAAGATATATCTGTTATGTCTCGTTTAATGTTGGTGGAAAAATCACTAAGTCTTGGAAGGACTTAGTTTTCCAAGAGGTTTAAAATATATAAATATTTATATATAAAAAAATATATAAATATATCGATATAATCTCGTTAGTCGTCTCGAGTAGATGTAGAGTAAATGGTATCTTGCAAACTCGTACGTTGAAATATAATGTGCCGTTTAGGCGTTTTGTAATAAATATAAAAGTTATATTTATTTAACCAAAGTATCATCGAGTTGTTGAACATTTGAAATAAATAGGTAAACTACACCTATTTTATAAAAGAATTCGTGTCGTTCAATATATCGAATAAATATATAAACTATATTTATTTTATTAAAATAGTCGTCGTGTTGTTTGATTGTTTGAAAGAAATATATGAACTATATTTATGTTATAAAACAGTTGGTGTTGTTTGATATCCGAAATAAATATATAAACTATATTTATTTGTAACAACGATTTCAAGTTATCGTCGTCTAAAACAACATAAGTAATTATATTGGATCTTTTTTTTTTTATAAAAAAATTGCTTAAATTTAATTATGAAGCTAGAATATATCGTAAAAATTTAATATTTATCGGTGTTGTCAGTATTTTGTACGGCATCAGTTCGTTGTCGCTTATATGCATCGGATCTTTTCGTAAATCACCATACGCGCACTGTACAGCCGAATAAACGTTCCTGGGCACTCCAAGGGCCTAAATGAGTTAATCTACGTCTTAAACACTATTTATTTCCGCGTTAATCACCTATTAATCACGTAATTAAGAGCCGTAAATCAGCGGTTGTCACAAAGTATTTGGGTAACTCTAACTGGGATCAACAGAATTTAAACATTCCAATTGGAATTGGAAGTTATTGGAATTAGACTCTCAATTCCATTTTTGTTGTCTTTGGTTGTCAAATGAATTGGAATCCACCACCCCGGCACCCGAAACCACAAGTTCGGGTTGAAACGGTTCGGGTCGAAACGGTACGAGTCGAAACGGTTCGCGTCGAAAAGGTATGGGTTGAAACGATACGAGTCGAAACGGTTCACGTCGAAACAGTTCGATTCGAAACTGTACGGGTCGAAACGGTTCGGTTCGAAATGGTAAGCGTGGAAACGGTACGCGTCGAAACGGTTCGCGTCGAAATGGTACGGGTGGAAACGGTACGGGTCGAAACGGTTCGCGTCGAAGCGGTTCGATTCGAAACGGTACGGGTCGAAACGGTTCGCGTCGAAACGGTAAGCGCCGAAACGGTACGTGTCGAAACGGTTCGCGTTGAAACCATACGCGTCGAAACGGTTCGCGTTGAAACCGTACGCGTTGAAACGGTTCACGTTGAAACGTTCGGGTCGAAACGGTACGGGTCGAAACGGTACCGATCGAAACGGTTCACGTCAAAATGGAACGGGTCGAAGCGGTTCGTGTCGAAACGGTTCGGGGCGAAACAGTACGGGTCGAAACAGTTCAACTCGAAACGGTACGGATCGAAACAGTACAGGTTGAAACGGTGCGGGTCGAAACGGTCGATGATTCCAATGAATTTACTTTAATTCCTTCACATATAGGAAGGATTTCGAATTCCTTTATTTAAAGGAATTTGAAGGAATTTATGTCTAATTCCAATTCCAATGTCAACTAAACACATGAAGATTGGAATTGGAATTCCCATCCCATCAAATTCTGTGAACCAAACATCTTAAGAGATAGGAATTCAAATTCCAATTCCCTTAAATTCCATTGAATTCTTGCGAACCAAACGCGCCCTAATATTTCGTTCTGACATGATTTTTCCCAAATTAAACCGAAATGTGTCATTTATTTTTGTTTTATATATATATATATATGGTTAGAAAACTCCTACAAGTTGTGAGAACTTAAAGAAACTGCGCCATATGAAAAGTTTTTCATTTTTTTTTACCAAAAATCTTAAAAGAAAATCAGTTTTTCCAAAACAAAATCTTTTTGTTGATTTACACCACTTGTAAAAAACGCTACAGGTGGTGTAAATGTTGATTCATGCTGATGTCAGCACTTTTTTACAGCAGGTGTAAAAGGCCGAAAACGCGACTTCGTTTTTTTATAACCGTGTTTGTAACATCTTAATCTAAGTGTGTAAGAAAATGGGGGCAAAACTCGCACGGGAATTCGAAGAGTTTTCTCTTGATCCGAATCACACACACACACACATATATATATATACATATACATATATAGGGGAGCGCTAAAATGAAAACCACCTCCAGTTGTAAGAACCGTGAGAACCACTCTCCACCAATCAGATTACGCCAACAAAAAAAGTGTTTTGGTCATTTACTCCAAATGTCTAATCTCTCTCTCTTTCTCTTCATTAATGGTAGCAGACATTTATATTTGATCTCTCCTCTCTCCTCTCTCTTATCTTTCATCTATGTCATCAAGAGACACACAAACCTGTGAAGATGATGGTGGTTGGCCGATGATGATGATGACCATACCCACCACGGTTCTCCTGTTTCTGGCGACAACCACCAGCCAAACACTCCCCCTCCGTCTCTACAGTAATCGCCGACCACCCAACTGTGAAGATGATTGTGGTTAGCCGATGATGATGATGACCATAACCACCACGACTGACCACCACCGATCATCCCCTCTCCCACCTCCTTCTCCATTACCGCCGACACCTCCGATTTCTGATCACCTCGCCGCCGTACCCACCACCGGTCACATAAACCCACCGACTACCACCTACCACCGACCATCTCCGATTAACCTCCATCACGGCAACCACCTAACTCACCTCCCTGTTACATCACTGCCGGCCGACCACCGTGAGGCTCCGATTAACACCAAAGTTCATAGTTTCTGTTAAATTTCAGTTGACTCATGAATCCAGGTATGAAAGTTTGTATTTTTAAGTTGTTAAATGAAGATGATTAGTTTTATTTGACTGAATTTCTGAAGAGTGTTATGTGGGTATTGAGTTGGTTATTGAAAAAGATGTTGGGGGTGTAAAGATGGGCCAAGAGCTTCAACTTAGTTCAAATTAGTCAGACTATTATGATTTTTGTTTGGGATTGATTCACTTCCCTTGTAGAGGGGCAGTGAAAATAGTGGTAAAAGGGTTTGATTTTTCGTATAGAGATGTTCTAAAACAAGTAATTTAGGGGCTGTAGGTTGGAGTAGCGGCTCGGGTTTCGGTTCGACATAGTTCGGTTACGGTTCACTCGGTTCAAGTTCGGTTCGACAAGAAAACAGGGCGGTGACACAGTTCAGTAGTGGCTCGGGTTTCGGCTCGACGCGGTGCAACTCGGGACAGTTTCGGGGTTTGATTTGGGTCGAAAGCAGTCAACGGACCTGGTTCGGGTCAGCAGCAGTAAAACAAGTCAAAGATGGTCAACTGAGGACCGGTAAAGTTTAAACGTAGCGAGTTATTATTACGTTAGTTTAGATTTTATTTAGTTAACGCGCACCGAGCTCAAACCGATACTTTAGTGACTTGTTACGTTTTGGCATTTTGATAGAAATTTTATATACTGTGTTTATATTGTTGAAAATTGTTGAGTTTTGAAAAGATAAAGACAAGTTGAGTTGTCGGCTTATTCCAAAAACAGAGGAAACTCTGTCCGTTTTTCGTAAAAACATAAAACGTAAATAGTTTAACATAAAACGTAAAAATGTAAAAACGTAAAACGTAAAAACGTAAAACGTAAAAAGTTTAACGTAAAACGTAAAACGTAAAAAGTTAACGTAAAACCTAAAACATAAAAAGTTTAACTTAAAACGCAAAACGTAAAAAGTTTAACGTAAAACGTAAAAATTTTAACGTAAAACGTAAAATGTAAAACGTAAAAAGTTTTACGTAAAACGTAAAAAGTTTAACGTAAAAAGTTTAACGTAAAACGTAAACGTAAACTTTTAGGTAAAAACTATTTTGTGACATCTGTGCTTGTAATCATTGTAAACAGTTCAGTTATCAATGAAATAAAGTTATTTGGTCCCAATGTTTGTTTGTTTATGCTTGATGTTTTTCATGTTTTGACTTTTATTCGATTTCAAACTCTTTATCGCTTTCTGGAGAATTATACGCAAACTGGTGCGAAAACGTAATCAGTTATATGCAACAAATACTCCGGAACATCAATTTATGCATAACATACCTTAAATAACCTTTACATAACTTAGAAATAAGTTTTGAAGGCTTTGGTATGGCAAAATCTAGTCTATTCGCTTACAGGGACTAAAATTGACAAACTGCGAAAAGTATGCCGATTTGAACTGTAACGAACATTCCGGAACATGATCATAATTTAAACACACCTTAAATATCCTTTACATAGCTTAGAAATAGGCTTTGAGGGGTTCGGTGTGCTAAAATAAACTTTATGCTCATCCAGGGACTAAAAGCGTCAAAAAGTGCATAAGTTTGCATTTTCGCGCATAACTTACATTCTGAATACTTCCGGACATCCAAAAATTTATGTAATCATTAAAATATTATGTTTTAGTGATTAGCTTGTCAAAAATCCATTCGTCGCGCAATTTGGACCGTTTTTGCATCCGTTACGACTTCCGTCGTAATTAACCGAACAACGCAATCGTACGGCCAAACGAACCGACATCTGACATATTTTTGAGCATGTTTTATGTTCCCTATACTTTAACATCCTTGTAGAGCTTAGAAATGGGTTTGACGGGTGTTAGAAGTGCCAAAACACGACCATACACGCACATGGTGGAACGGGGTTATGAGAGATCGAGGTGCTGAAGTCGCTTTAGCGCAAACATGGGCTGAATTGAGGACTCTCATGATGAGTGAGTTTTGTCCTCGTCATGAGCTACGAAAGTTGGAAAGGGAGTTTGACGATCTGAAACAGGTTAGTGGTGAGCACCGGGCGTATACTGATAGATATGAAGAGTTGAGTTTGTTATGCCCAACAATGGTCACCCCACTTGACAAGGCTATCGAAAGATACATCGATGGTCTACCTGACTCCGTGCAAGACATCGTTACTGGTGGTAAACCTACCACTGTTCGTCAGGCAATCGAACTATCTGCGACGTTGACAGAATCGCAGATCAGAAAGGGTAAATTGCATAGGAAGGGTGATAAGGGCAAGAATCAGGCGTCTGACAAAGGGGATAGCAAGAAAGGTAAGAAGGGGAAGGATTCTGGCTCATCAAAGGGCTCCAGGAAGCGAAAGGCTTCCCAAAATTTTGCCATCACTGCCCAACAGAACCAAGCGGCTCCCAATCAGCCAGCGCAACCTCCCGCAAAGAAGCGGTATGAAGGGAATGCACCTTTGTGCATTAGGTGCAATAGTCACCATCAACAGCAACTCCCGTGTCGTTTCTATACCAACAGGGAGCTCAACTACCTGTTCAACAGCAAGCACAAGCTGCACGACCTCACTATCCTCCTGGCTCGTGCTTTAATTGCGGAGACCTGACCCATTATCGAAACCAGTGTCCAAGGCTGGTTAATGCAAATCCAGTTCAGGCTCAGGCTCGTGGACGAGCTTTTAATATGAATGCTGTTGAGGTGCAAGCAAACAACGAGGTGGTGAACGGTACGTTCTTAGTTAATAATCAACCTGCATCTGTTCTTTTTGATTCAGGGGCCGATAAGAGTTTTGTGTCGTTATCTTTTGAGCCTTTGCTTCGCGTGTCTAGAACGAAACTAGGAAAGCCTTTGACAGTCGAAGTTGCGAATGGTGAACCCATTGTTCTTGATTCTGTTCTTCGCAACTGCCAGTTGAACCTTGACAACCACCTTTTTCCTATTGACCTCACGCCTATGCAACTTGGAAGCTTCGACATTATTGTGGGTATGGATTGGTTAGCCAAGCATCGCGCAGAGGTAGTTTGCTTTGAGAAGATCGTTCATGTGCCGCTTTCGTCAGGTGAGATACTACAGGTTCGTGGTGAAAAACCTGCTAGTAGCCTCAAGCTTATGTCTTGTTTTCAAGCTCGGAAGTATCTGCGAAAGAACTATGTGGCCTTCTTAGCACATGTTACAGCAGATAAAGACCAAGGTAAGTCTATGCAAGATATCCCTGTTGTTCGGGATTATCCGGAGTTGTTCCCTGAAGAGTTGCCTGGTCTACCTCCTGCACGCCAAGTCGAGTTTCGTATTAATCTTGTACCTGGTGCAAATCCTATTGCCAGAGCTCCATATCGTCTTGCACCATCTGAGATGCAAGAACTGTCTAAGCAGCTTCAAGAGCTTTCTGACAAAGGTTTCATTCGTCCTAGCTTTTCACCTTGGGGTGCTCCCGTTCTTTTTGTCAAGAAAAAGGATGGATCCTTCAGAATGTGTATCGATTATCGTGAGCTGAATAAGCTTACCATCAAGAATCGATATCCCCTACCTCGCATTGATGATCTCTTTGACCAGTTACAGGGTGCTACATGCTTTTCGAAGGTCGATCTTCGTTCTGGGTATCATCAACTTCGTGTGCATGAAGAGGATATTCCCAAGACAGCATTCCGCACTCGATATGGGCATTATGAGTTCACAGTCATGCCTTTCGGTTTGACCAATGCTCCTGCTGTTTTCATGGACTTAATGAATAGGGTTTGTAAGCCTTATTTGGATAAGTTCATCATTGTTTTTATTGATGACATCTTGATTTATTCTAAGACGCGAGCTGACCACGAGCGCCATCTTCGTCTTACTCTGGAACTCCTAAAGAAAGAGCAACTTTTTGCCAAGTTCTCCAAGTGTGAATTTTGGCTTAAGGAAGTTCAATTTTTGGGACACATTGTCAACGAACAAGGTATACATGTAGATCCCTCCAAGATCAGTGCGATTAAGGATTGGGATACGCCTACTACTCCTACTGAGGTTCGTTCTTTTCTTGGTCTTGCGGGTTATTACCGCCGCTTCATCGAGAACTTCTCGAAGATTGCAGTTCCTCTAACTCAGAAGAACAAACCCTTTGAATGGGGTTATAAGCAAGAAGAAGCATTTCAAACCTTGAAGCAGAAACTTTGTGACGCACCTATTCTCACTTTGCCTGAAGGCAATGATGATTTTGTTGTTTACTGTGATGCATCAAAATTAGGTCTTGGCTGTGTTCTGATGCAAAGGAATAAAGTCATAGCCTACGCATCAAGACAATTGAAGGTACATGAGAGAAACTACACCACTCATGATCTTGAGTTGGGTGCAGTTGTCTTCGCTCTCAAAATCTGGAGACACTATTTGTATGGTACAAAATGCGTGGTTTTCACTGACCACAAAAGTCTTCAGCATATCTTCAATCAGAAAGAACTCAACATGAGGCAAAGACGTTGGGTCGAACTCCTAAACGACTATGATTGCGAAATTCGCTACCATTCTGGTAAAGCGAATGTTGTGGCTGACGCATTAAGTCGTAAGGAACATACTATGCTTCATTGTGTTCGTGTTCAATCTGCTGTTCATGCTCGATCTGATATTCAAGCACGCATTACTCAGGCTCAACAGGCTTGTGTTTTACAAGACTTGATGGGTAAGGAATTACCCTATCACATTAAGCCTGATCTTGTGCTGAAAGAAGATGGATCATATTATTTCATGGACCGTTTGTGGGTCCCAAGCCAAGATGATCTTCGCACTTTGCTTATGGATGAAGCCCATAAGTCCCGTTATTCTGTTCATCCCGGCTCAGACAAAATGTATAAGGATCTTCGTACTCAGTATTGGTGGCCTGGTATGAAGAAAGACATTGCCTTGTACGTTTTAAAATGCCTTACTTGTCTCAAGGTAAAGGCTGAACACCAGCATCCTTATGGTCTTTTGGAGCAACCTGAGATCCCAGTTTGGAAATGGGAAAACATTGCTATGGATCTCATTACCAAACTCCCGCGCACTAAGAAAGGTCATGATGCCATCTGGGTAGTTGTTGATCGTCTTACGAAGTCAGCGCATTTCCTGCCGATCCGTGAGAATCTATCTGCTGAAGATCTGGCTAAAATCTATGTGGATGAAATCGTATCTCGACATGGTGTTCCCCTGAACATTATTTCTGATAGAGATGCTCGTTTCACTTCTCGTTTTTGGAGAACCATGCAATCTGCTATGGGGACCCAACTCAATCTGAGCACAACATATCATCCACAAACAGATGGCCAAACTGAAAGAACAATCCAGACTTTGGAGGATATGCTTAGAGCTTGTGTGATCGATTTTGGTGGTAGTTGGGATTCACATCTTCCATTGATTGAATTCTCCTACAACAATAGTTATCACTCCAGCATCAACATGGCTCCTTTCGAGGCTCTCTATGGTCGAAAATGTCGTTCACCAGTCTGCTGGAATGAAATAGGTGAGGCTCAGCTTACTGGACCTGACCTCATTCTAAAGACAACTGACAAGGTTAAGAAGGTTCGTGATAACTTACAGGCAGCTCGAAGCCGTCAAAAGAGTTACGCGGACCAACGACGCAAGCCCTTAGAATTCCAAGTCGGTGATCGTGTATTACTTAAGGTCTCACCTTGGAAAGGTGTGATCAGATTTGGAAAGAAAGGAAAACTTGCACCTAGATACGTTGGACCATTCAAGATCGTCGAAAGAATCGGTAAGGTAGCCTACAGACTTGCATTACCTCCCGAACTTGGAAATGTTCATCCAACCTTCCACGTATCCAACCTCAAAAAGTGTTTAGCTGATGAGAACCTCCACATACCACTTGACGAAATCCGTGTCGATAAAACACTACATTTTGTTGAGAAACCTGTGGAAATTATGGATCATGAAGTCAAATGGCTTAAACGCAAGCGCATTCCGTTGGTTAAAGTTCGCTGGGAATCTAAACGTGGACCTGAGTTTACTTGGGAACGTGAAGATCAAATGAAGGCGAAGTATCCACATCTTTTCCCATGAGTTTCCTCTAAACGAATTTCGGGACAAAATTCCCACAAGTAGGGGAGACTGCGACATCTGTGCTTGTAATCATTGTAAACAGTTCAGTTATCAATGAAATAAAGTTATTTGATCCCAATGTTTGTTTGTTTATGCTTGATGTTTTTCATGTTTTGACTTTTATTCGATTTCAAACTCTTTATCGCTTTCTGGAGAATTATACGCAAACTGGAGCGAAAACGTAATCAATTATATGCAACAAATACTCCGGAACATCAATTTATGCTTAACATACCTTAAATAACCTTTACATAACTTAGAAATAAGTTTTGAAGGCTTTGGTATGGCAAAATCTAGTCTATTCGCTTACAGGGACTAAAATTGACAAACTGCGAAAAGTTTGCCGATTTGAACTGTAACGAACATTCCGGAACATGATCATAAGTTAAACACACCTTAAATATCCTTTACATAGCTTAGAAATAGGCTTTGAGGGGTTCGGTGTGCTAAAATAAACTTTATGCTCATCTAGGGACTAAAAGCGTCAAAAAGTGCATAAGTTTGCATTTTCGCGCATAACTTACATTCTGAATACTTCCGGACATCCAAAAATTTATGTAATCATTAAAATATTATGTTTTAGTGATTAGCTTGTCAAAAATCCATTCGTCGCGCAATTTGGACCGTTTTTGCATCCGTTACGACTTCCGTCGTAATTAACCGAACAACGCAATCGTACGGCCAAACGAACCGACATCCGACATATTTTTGAGCATGTTTTATGTTCCCTATACTTTAACATCCTTGTAGAGCTTAGAAATGGGTTTGACGGGTGTTAGAAGTGCCAAAACACGACCATACACGCACAGGGACCAAAACTGCCAAAACTGAAACATTGCTGGTCTGCAGGGTCCTTACGGACCGTATGGACCTGCTTACGGTCCGTAAAGCCTCCCCAGATCAGCAGAATGTGCTTTACAGCCATTTCCAGCTGTTACACACCTTTACCCATGGTTTCTTGCATCTTGTGGGCTGGTTTTGAATGTCCCATGGTTTTCTAAAACAATGGGCACACATGGAGGGTGGAGATCGAAGCTCGGATTTCAAGAAACGATCCTAACGGTTCTACGAAATCTATAAATACCCCCCACCCCATTCACTCAAACCCACTTGTTTTTTTTGAGATTTCTCTAAGTTGAAGTGTAACCACTTCATACCTGAGAATACTTGGAAAGATCAATCTTGCGGGGACCTTCTGTAAGTTTTCTTTCGCGTTTTTCGTTCGTTTTAGCGTTAAAGTCAAGCTGTGTTTGACTTTCTGCATTGACCAGTTTATGGTCAACGCGAAGTTCGTTTGAACTTCATAACGTGAGCGTAATCACGATGGTTATAGTCCCTAGTGACTATACCTACTGATTACCACGTTATCTAGGCTCAGTGACGAGTCGTAGTTTCGGCCAAAATGCGTTTTCTCGCGTATTTTGTAACCAAACTACTCTAGGGTATTAAAACCGTTTGTTTTAATACCAAACCTGTTTTCTAACTTCACTAAACATGTTCTAGCATGTTTAGCTCGTCGCTTCTAGTTTTGTGCTTGTCTAAGGGTCGTAAGGTAAGCGATCTAATCAATCGCTTATGCTTACGAACCCGACCCATTTGGTCAATCATTAGGATTCGACCAAACACTTTAGGTGACCATAGTTGTATAGGGAATAACCTTCCGAGGTTATACCTTATGGTCACATCGTTTAACTAGTTGTATGATAGGTAATGTATGTGCCTTAGGTAAATTACCAAAATACCCTTTTTACGCCAAAATTCATTTTAAGCCTATGTAACAAAATTTTTGGTATCTAAACTGATTTAACAACAATATTAAACATGTTAAGGCATATCTTGTTTATCATAGGGCTAGTTAGGCATTCCGAACGTGTTTTACGCGAACGACGCGTTAAAGTGGCATAAGCTACCTAGACGGGTCGTAACGGGTCAAAAGCACTTAGGATAAGTTTCGTTTTAGTACGTAGGCTTTGTTAGACCATATTACATAAGTTCCCACACTTATTTGGTTTACGAAACCTCGTACTACCCGATCCTCCGATAGGTCCGTTTATTAATGTAGATACCTATATAGGTGCCGCTTGATTCCGTGATCTTCTAGCATTGCTTGGTGGTTATCTTACAACTTCTAAGCAATCTCAAGTGAGTACATAGACCCCTCTTTTACTGTTTTTCAAACATTTTGGGGTGAAACACATGTGCCTACTTGTTACTTTCATGCTTTTCATGTTTTCGCATTGTATATTTGCTATGTTCATTAGTACATTATTAGTACATGATTTCATTATGTTTTTGCTATGTATGTCCATTGTGTGCATACTTAGTACATCGTTTTACATGACATTTTCATGCTATGTATGTTTACCATACTTAGTACATTGTTTTACATGACATTTTCATGCTATGTATGTTCATCATATTTAGTACATTTGTTTTACATGATATTTCACGCTATGTGTGTATATTTGATTACATACTTAGTGCATTGTTTTCACATGTTTATATTTTGGGTATGACATTTGGTTTGTTTAAGTGGGACCATATACATTCATTAACTTTGATCACGCCGCTCGTTAGTAGGTAGTGGTACCATAGGAATTGACAACTCCCGTTCCTGACATCCTGGATATGTTTGGATGAAAGGAATGACCGAATTCGATTTAAACATAAAAACCGATAGACCTTTAATTTGTTTAAAGGTTTATCACCACAGTCACAAGGCTTGAATGTATGCATTTTCACAATACCGCATAAATGTTTGTATTCAGTATAGCATGCATCTCCACAAAACATAACGTTGATTTAAACTGAGTTTTACTTCAATACTTTGTTTTGTGCATTTTTCACCTATGGTTTAGTTGAAACATATTTCACTTACCATACATGACATTTTGTTTACACATGACATGATTGACATTGACATAGACATTTTGACATTTGGTTAAACATAAACATGTTTACATTGGTGGTTTGTTTGGGTAAGTGATTTAAGTAACGAGGCGTGTGTAATATGATACAAACATGGTGGATACGCCGCTGGTACTTCCTATATATAAGTGTTTGTATGATATTACGCATCGCAGCGTTGTTTAAATCATTTCAGTTTAGCTATATAACATATTTTTCACAATACATTGTTTTACAAACAACTTGTTTTATACAACTTATTTTACTTGGTTATTCATTTAACCATACATTATTCTTTCAAAAATACATATCTACCATCGTTTTTCAAATGATTTACAAACAATACAATCAACAAGGTTCATGACTACATTTCATTAAACATTTTTCTAAAATCTAAGTCATGGATCCTATTTTCACAAAACCTATGTATCTCACAGGCATTTTTATGCTGACGTACCTATTTTCACATGTGTTTCAGGAGCAAATGCATAGGATGATCGTGATACACTAGGATGGACTTGAGCCTTAGTGACGATAAAATGGATCTAGACTAGTTAAAACTTGTTATGTACTTTGTTTCTTTTTATTTTAAGACAATGTAACTCGTTGGTTCTTGTTTCAAAACAATGTATTCCACCCTTGAGTGATGAATAAAATATTATTTAAATTACCTTGGTTGTGGAACAATAATTCTGTTACAACACTCCCCGACGTTTCCGCCACGATTTGATGTTTTACGTGGTCAGGGTGTGACATATTTAACGTAAAACGTAAAATTTTTTCTTCGTAAATTGTAAAACGTAAAAAACCGTGTGATAAAACGGCGCCTAAACAAGTGGCGTGAATACGAGGCATAAAAACGCCACGAAAAAAAGGGACATAAAAAACGCCGCGTTAAAACGGGAAGAAAAAAATGGCGCGTTAAAAAAACGACGCTTGAAAAAGCCGAGCGTAAAAACAGCGTGCAAAAACGACGCGTTAAAAAACCGGGCGTAAAAACGGCGTGGAAAGACCGGCGCGCAAAAAAATTGTTTTGATAGAAAAATTTGAATTTAAAAATGGTTTGAATAAAAAAATTCTGTTTAAAAAATAAAAGTAATATAATAAAACAAAAAAGTAATAAAAAAATAATAAAGACAAAAAGACAAAAAATAGTAATTTTACTGAAACCATTTTTAAATTCAAATAATTTAGCCATTTTGTTAGTTTAGTACAAATGTTTGAAAAGTTGGCATTTTAGTCCAAATTGTTTCAAACGTTGCCATTTTAGTTCACAGGGTTAACTTTATCCATTTTTCTATTAACGAAAAAATGGCAACGTTTAAAACTATTTAGGCTAAAATGCCAACTTTTCAAACCTTTGAACTAAACTAGCAAAATGACCCAAACCTTCGGTCATTTTATATATTGTGGTTCATTTGGGAACTTTTATAAAGTGTGGAACCGGAGGAACATTAATTTAACATATTAAATATATTGTAAAAATCAATCTAACATGTAAAAAATCAATATTTTTGGAGTATTCGTATACAAAAATGTGTAGAAGTCATTCTAATAAAAAAATATATTTTTTTAAATCATATTTTTTAAACATTTTTTAGTATTTTAAATTTTTAAATAAAAATGGCAACTTTTTATCCTTGAATGTGAAAGTTGACAGGTACTTCAAAATTTAGAAATTTGCACCAACATTCTCAAAAGTAAAGGATGTGATTGGTTCATTTTGTAGGGTTAAGCATATAGAGAATATTTCTGTGATGTTTAATGAAGGCGGTGGGCTTACCAATTTATTGTTGGTTCGGATCTGTCATTCTGTCTATGGTTTGGCATCCACTCCATACTTTACCAATTCCCCTTCCATAGAGCAAATGTCTTTCCAAACTCTCGGAATTGTTTTTTTTAATAGGAATCAGTTTATTATTGATGACGGGTAGCTTAAAGTCAAATATAAATGATTTAAATACATAGATGTTCAAAAGGTTAAACGGTTCAAAGGTTCAAAACCTGGGAAGTCGAAATAAACCAACTCGGAAACAGTAAGAAGTCACATCTCTGGGTTGCTTCACCAACTCACCAGCCGCAAAATTAATGCAGATCCACAGAGCACACTCTTTTATCCGCGGGGCAAAAGGCTTCAACCCCCGAAAGGGTAAGTCCCTCACTGCAAGCATGGTCACTAGTCAAATGCATTCCTCTTTGGGAGATGCTTTCTCCTATAAATTTAACACTTCATTTACTAAGCAGACATTCCTGGCCAGCCCTGATTCCTAAGATCTCTGGTCATTCACTTTGAGTACTTGCTTTATGCAAGTTACTTTCTTTCACAATCAACACACACATTCCTTTTGCTAATTTGTCTGAATCTGGGCACACTTCAGAGGAGGATCTTTAGCAAACAACAAAAATAAACTAGTGAACCTCTCTCCACGTCTTGCAAACGTGGGGGGACCCCACGACCTGCGTTAGGCAAAGTTGAACCCTTCAACCCTTTTGCCGAAGCAGCCCAGCTACTACCCTTGGTCTATTATTTGTTGTATCAACAAGTTGGCGCCCACCGTGGGGCTACGCCACTATTTTTCTTCAAAAAGACCTAGTAGTGTAGCTTCATTGCCTTAAAGTTACCATGTCGGAAAGTGGATCCCCGGGAGAAGTGAACCAGGTTCCAAACACTTCTACCCCAGGCTCTAGCCAGACTCATGTGGCTATACCAACTTCTTTTTCGACTCCGGGGAGCACTCCCGACTTTCTCACTTTCAACACTCCAACTCCATCCAGATCCGGGGTCCCTTCCCCCAATGTTGGTGTCTCTAGCACCCCCTCACGTGTTGAACTTACCCCTGAAGGGGTTGCTAACAACTTCCTTGAGTTGAGGTCTCTCCTCAACCAATATGTGAGTAGGGAAATGGACAAGGGTGTGAGGATTCGTTTGGATTATGATGAGCCAGAACCAACACTATTTCCTGGACCTCCCATCCCTCCTTTTGCATCCAGGGATGAGGCTGGTCCCTGTAATCCTCCTCCAAACCCTAATCCATATTTATCCACGAGGCCAAATCCTACTGCATACCCTCTCTTCTCGTCTCAACCAGCCACAAATGGTGCTCCTTTGGGCCACGAGCTGACCCTTGATCAGCTCCTACAGTCCCCAGTGACCAGCATTCCGCCCTCAACAACAACCTCATGGGAACAGGCCTTGTCTGTGCTCCCTTTGGCACGAAGTGCCGTTATGAGTACTCCCTTGGGAGTTAACTGCTCAGTTGCACCCGAAAGCCTTCAAGGCTTCAACCTCATGCCCCAGATGATGAACCAGATGATGGCCAGCTTCCCGTGGTAATACTTCATTAATCAAGTGCTGGCCACTCAAGGGAACAACAATAGTAACAACAATGTGGGTACAAGGGCTGAAGAAGATTGGTCAAGCCTTATAAACCAAGTAACCTCTCATGCTTTTCACAGCAAATAGCCGATTATGATTTCCAAGCAAAGATCAAAATGCCGGCCCACATCAGAACATATGATGGAACTGAAGATCCTGAAGACCATCTTCAGATCTTTACTGGTGCCGCAAGAATCGAGAAATGGTCAAATGCTGAATGTTGTTTGATGTTCATGCAAACCCTTGTCGGATCGGCCAGAATCTGGTTCAATGACTTACCTGCTCGAAGCGTTCGAAGCTTCGATGATCTGAGCAAAGGGTTCCTAGCCAATTTCTCTCAACAGAGGTGGTATGTTAAAGACGCAATAGTGATCTTTCAGATCAAACAAAGAGATGATGAAAGCCTTCGAGAGTTCATAGAAAGATACAAAAAAGAAGGTCTAACTTATGTGGGGGCAGACGAAAAGATGAGAGTGGCTGGTTTTATGAATGCCATCACATCCAAATATCTCACAAGAGATTTCAACAAATCCCTGCCCAAGACCTTGGAAGAAGCTCTCGAAAGGGCTGAAGCCCACATCCGGGGAGAGGAGACAGTAGACATTAAAGAGCAAAGGAAAAGAGGATCCAGCTGGCGAGGCAATAGCCCAGCTAGAAAGAGAGGAAACTTCAACTCTTATGACAGACGCCAAAAGGTTTCAGACCATCGAAGGTCTGAAGGCCGGAACCCTTCCAGCAGGGAAAAAGGCATGAGTTTCACACCCCTCACCAAGAGTCCTCAGGAAATTCTCGCAACAGAAGAAGTCAAACAAAACTTTCGACCTCCTAGGCCTCTCCCCAAAAGTAGAAAGAATGAGAATTCCACACAATACTGTGAATTCCATGAAGAAAAGGGTCACCACACCAATGATTGCTTCCAGCTTAAGAAAATGATTGAAGAAGCTGTTATGTCCGGAGAACTTGCTCATTTGGTGAAAGGAGTAAGAGACAAAATGGCTGAAGGAAAGGGCAAGGAAGTCAATATGGTGGATTTTGATGGAAGGGTTCCACACAAGAGGCAACGGTTGGAATCTTGGGAGCTTCAGTGTGTTTGCTTTCCCCCAACAGAGAATGACCCTCTTTCAAACCCTCTTGTGGTAGAGGCAACTGTGGGAACGTTACAAACAAGCAGGGCATATATAGACACTGGGGCAGCCACTAAAATCATGTTCGAAAAGTTCTTCAACCGCCTGAGCAATGAAGAACGTTCAAGGCTTCAACCCTCTGGAACCTCCATAAAAGGTATTGCCGATATACCCCTTAAGCCTTTAGGGCAACTGACACTTAATGTTCGTTTCAGCGAAGGTCAGAAGGAAAGAATCCAACCACTCACCTTTGTGGTTATCAACATACCTTCAAACTATGATGTGATCATTGGAAGGCTGGGGCAGTGTGCATTCTACATGGCCGTGTCTGTTGGCCATGGCACAGTCAAACATTCCCACCAAGAGGGGGATAGCAACCCTTCAACCTTCTCAGGAGGCCTACTTGGTTGAAGGTGAAACTTCCAAAAGTGAAGAAGATAAGCAAAGGATAATCATAAATCCTAAGTACCCTGAACAGAGAATAAGGGTTAACCCAAGCCTTTTCACAAGAAACCCTCTCGTATCTTGAAAAGTTGCTTACACATTACAGCGATGTCTTCGCTTGGTGTCCAGAAGATATGACAGGGATCCCTCGAAACATTGCTGAACATGAGTTAAGAATACCACCAGATGTCAAGCCTGTGGTCCAAAAGAAAAGAAGTCTAGCACCTGAGAGAAGCCTAGCTGCTTGCCAAGAAGTTGAAAAGCTTGTGTCAGCCAGCATTCTGCGAGAAGTCAAGTACCAATCATGGGTTGCAAACCCGGTTATGGTCAAAAAGCCAGACAACTCTTGGAAGATGTGCATAGATTTCAAGGATCTTAACAAGGCTTGTCCCAAGGATTGCTATCCACTACCAGAAACTGATCTCAAGGTTGACTCCCTCACCGGTTACCCTTTCAAGTGTTTTCTTGATGCATACAAAGGGTACCATCAAATACTCATGAAAGAGAGGATGAAGAAAAGACAGCGTTCCACATTGATAAAGGAATCTTTTGTTACCAAAAGATGCCTTTTGGCCTCAAAAACGCTGGAGCAACCTACCAACGACTAGTGGACAAAGCCTTTGCAAGCCAAATTGGTAAAAACATGGAGGCATATGTTGACGACTTGGTGATCAAAAGCAAGACGGAGTATCAAATGCTCGATGACATTCAAGAAACTTTCAAGAACCTCAGAAAGGTTAACACGAAACTCAACCCTGGAAAATGTTCATTTGGGTTTGAGGAAGGTAAGTTCTTGGGTCATATTTTTGGGAAACAAAGCATCAAGGCTAATCCAAGCAAGGTGAAAGTTGTTCTTAAAACCAAACCACCAAAAACTAAGAAGGAGGTGGAAAGCTTAAACGGGAAGCTTGCAGCCTTGAAGCGTTTTACCTCAAAGTTGGCGGAAAGGTCTCTCCCCTTTTCAAAACGCTCAAGGGTTGCACTGATAAGAAAGACTTCAAATGGACTGAAGAGGCTGAAGAAGCCTTTAACCAAATGAAGCAACACCTAGCTTCCCTACCTGACATGGCAGCCCCATAAACGGGATAATTGATCTCAGTATACCTCTCAGTTGCTGAAGAAGCAATAAGCGCGGTCCTCACCATTGACCGAGATAAAACCCAGGTACCCGTTTACCTCTTCAGCAAAACTCTAAAATTGGCTGAAACCAAATATCCTCCTTTGGAACAAATGGCCCTAGCCCTAGTTCAAACAACTAGAAGGCTTCGAAGGTATTTCCAAGCACACCCTATACAAGTGGTAACCGACCAACCTATTAGAAGTGTGCTTGAAAAACCAGAAAACTCGGGACGATTAGCCAAATGGGCAGTGGAACTAGGTGAACATAACATCACCTATGTCCCAAGAAAAGCCATCAAAGCCCAAGTCTTGACTGATTTCATTATAGAAGTCCCTAAGCAAACCATCACTGAAGTAAACACAGCCGCCATTGAACCCTCAAACCCTGAAGCCTGGAAGCTTTTTACCGATGGGGCTTCAAGCGTTGAAGGGTCAGGGGCTGGGCTTATTCTGATCAACCCAGAAGGGTTAGAATTCACATACGCTCTTCGCTTTGACTTTCAGACAGCCAACAACGAAGCCGAATACGAAGCACTGATAGCTGGCTTAAGACTGGCTAAAGAAATGAAGGTCCAGAAGCTTGAAGTGTTCACAGATTCGTTGCTGGTATCAAGCCAAGTGAATGATAGCTACATTGCAAATGAGCCCAACATGAAAAGATACAAAGAAAAAACCAAAGAATTGATGAACACCTTCCAAATGTGTACAATCAAACAGATTCCAAGGTCTCAAAATAAGAAGGCTGATGCTCTATGCAAACTGGCTTCTCTTACCTTCGCTCACCTCACTAAAAAGGTGCTGGTAGAGGTGCTAAAAGCTCCGTCAATTGATGAGTTGGAAGTTCAAGATGTAGTCACTGATGAAGATCCAAATTGGATGACTCCAATTAAGATGTTCCTTAAAAATGGTGAATTGCCTAATGACCAAACAAAGGCCGAAAGGGTTAAGATCAAGGCAAGGCAGTACGTTCTACAAGGTGAGACCCTATACAAAAAGGGTTACCTCGCACCCTTGCTAAGATGTGTTGGTCTCGAGCAAAGTCAGTATTTGGCCAAAGAGGTCCATGAAGGAATATGTGGAGCTCATTTTGGAGCTAGATCGGTGGTTGCCAAACTTATGAACCTCGGGTACTTTTGGCCCTCAATGCACCGAGATGCCTCTGAGCAGCTAAGGAAGTGTGATGCCTGCCAGATTCATGCACCTGTCCCAAAAAGTCCCAAACATGATCTTGTCCCGATAACCCCAGCATGGCCATTCCACAAATGGGGCATGGATATTGTCGGTCCATTCCCCCAAGCAAAGGTGGAGTAATTTTTTTGTTGGTGGCCGTAGACTATTTTACCAAGTGGCCTGAGGTTAAACGACTTGCAAAAATCACGGGCAAGCAAATCATTAACTTCGTTTTTTGGAAAACATCATTTGCCGATATGGATTGCCGGGAGTTCTTGTCACCGACAATGGAAAGCAATTTGCTGAGAAGCCTTTCAGTGTTTGGTGCAAAGAGTACAGGATCAACCAAGTTTTCAGCTTAGTCGCATACCCGCAATCAAATGGTCAAGTGGAAAGAAAGAATCGAAGCATAGTGGAAGGTATCAAAGCCAGGTTGGGAAGATATGAAAGCAACTGGCTTGAAGAATTGCCAAGTGTCCTATGGGCCATAAGAACAACTGAAAAAACAAGCCACAAAAGAACACCCTATAGCTTGGTATTCGGGTCTGAAGCTGTAATTCCAGCTGAAATAGGAGTTGTAACACAATGAATTGTCAACATGGATCCCGAATTGAAAAAAAAGAGACCATGTTGTACTTACAACTCCTAGAGGAAGCACGAGACCAAGCTGCAATACAAGAGGCCAAGTACAAGCAATGAATGGAAGCCTACTACAACAAGAGAGTCAAAAATGAATGTTTCAAGCCAGGAGACCTGGTACTCAGAAACAATGAAGCTAGCAAAAAAGAAAACCAAGGAAAGCTCGGCCCAAAATGGGAAGGCCCGTATACCATCCTTGAAGCACATAAAGGTGGATCTTACAAGCTAGCAGACTCAGAGGGTAAAAGGCTTCCAAGGCATTGGAATGGAAAAACCTTGAAGAGGTTCCATGTTTAAACAAGAAAGTTTGGTTTGTGTTTCACAAGTTGCATTTCAAGAGTTGAACTATGAAACACCTTTTGTAAAAATATCTCTTGAATGAATGAAGTTGTTTTATCAAATTTGTCTTTCTATCCTAAGAATAGGTTGAGAACCCAACAAAAAACTCCATGGCAAGGGCCATGTAAGGGGATGAGCTCCCAGGCCACATTGCTCAATAGGTTCAAGGGTTGAATGGACCTATATAAGGGGTGAGTTCCTAAATCAACACAACTCCATGAGACTTATTATCAAAAACAAATTGGTCTCATAGACAGGTTTGAACAACCTACACCAAATGTTCCTTAAGCCTTAGAAAAACAACCAACAAACAGGCTTACGAAATCAAATGAAAACAGGAAAATGATGAATAGGATAGGTGCTAGGTCTTCTTGTTAAAAATACCAAGGCTAAGTGACTGCAGCACTGAACCCTTTAAGGTATAAAAAACATAAAGACAACACAAACTTGACAAAGACAAAGCTAAAAGAAAAGCATAAAATAGCTCAAGAAACAATGCAACGACTTGAACAAAGTTATAAAAACTTAAAGATATAAACCAAGCAAAGTCACAAACCCAAGAAGCATTGAAGGTTTCAACCTACATACGGATTGGCAAAAAGCTTAAAGGCTTAAAGCCAACCAAGCTGCCTTAACAAAATAAGCACAAGTATAAAAAATACAACAAAAAGAAAATAGTCAAGCATAGTATCATAGCAAAGAAAGCCTTGAAAGACTTTCAAACATCCAAGCATAAGTTAAAACAAGTCCTAGTGACTTGTAAGTTCAGAAATTGTTCAAACGGCCATACAGGCCTAAAACACAACCACATAACAAGAACCTTAGGGGTTCCTGCAAAACCTAACATTGTTTGAAATTAAGATTACAAACCACAAATTGTTTTAAAACGCTAAGAAAGCTACGAATACCCATTGAACATCAGTAGAAGGCTTGGAAACCCCGAAACCTTCACCCTTGACCTTCTTTGCTTTCTTCGACTTCTTAGCTTTTACATCACCACCTACCGCTGAAGCCTCCAAGCTTGCATCCTTCGAAGTATCTGGACCTACTGAAAGGGTGTCATCACTATCTCCCGAATAGGATCTCTTCCTCGAAAGAGAACCCAAGACTTCGGCACAGACTTTTTCATTAAGGCCGTCCGGTTTCAAATCCTGCAAAACAATAAGAGGCTTACGAAAACAAGTAGAGACTTGGCTGACATACGGTTAGGTTAGCCTCTCCATCTATTCAACAAAACTCTTAAAAATCTCAGAAGCTTCAGGGCGAAATAATGGAGACTTTTCCAGAGGATGCCCATATTCATGTAACTTATAGCCAGCGATAAGACCTTGATGTTTCCCCAAGTTGAGCAATTTAGTATAAACTTCACCTAGAGCGGAGTTAAACTCACTGGAGTGAAGCAGGTAAGTAATAACTTGTTGGAAACCTTGCTCAATCAACCATTGGTTATCGCTGGTAGCCCGGGCAACCAAAGCCTTCAAGCCTTCCTTCTCCTCATCAAAGGCTTTATGCTGAACAAACAAAGCCTCCCTGTCTGCCTTTAGCTTCAACCGATCGACCTCAAAGCTTTTCTTAAAGTCACCCATTTCAATCTCATGTTGCCTAGTCAGTTTACTAACCTTTTTTGCCCAAGCCTCCTCTTTCTCAGAAAACCCACTTATCTCTTTCTTCATCACGACCATCGAAGACTTCATTTTTTCTTTCTTCTTAGAAAATTCTTCATACTCGTGCATCCTCTTCCGAAAACGAGCCACTCCTTGAGGAAGCATGGTAGCAAGGTTGCAAGTGCTCAAAATCATGCGACACAACATCATATCATCATCCATCTCAGCAATAGTATCATGAACTGAAGGAGGAGCAATGTGGCTCAACACATCTTCACAAACAGCAGCATCCTTGAAACTATCATCAACTTTCACCGACCAACTAGGAACATACACCTCATCTGGGTCAAACCCTTAAACGTCCTTGCCAGAAGAACCTTGAATGGGAGTAGCCATAACCTTCTTGGCTGAAGCTTTCTTGTTATGAACAACCAGTTTCGTCTCCTTTTCAGCATCCACTTCAACACCTTAATCTCCAGTAGTTTCAATATCATCACTTAACTCCACTGGTTTAGTAGAGGTGGATTGAGGAGCACCCTTCAAACGACGGGTAGATCGGCGGGTTGAAGCCTTGGGAGCAATAGGCTTAGAAAAACCCTTCACATTGGAGACACTAACATATCCAGTACCTTCAAACCTTTGCTCAGCACCTTTAACTACAACATTCTCATCAGGGATAACGGGAACATCCTCAAATGCAACATCAGAAGTATCGTCACTCTTAATGAAATCCAGGGCAGACATAACTGCAAACAAAAACAAAACATAAAGCACATAAGACATAAATTAAGAAAAACACAAAGAGAGTGAAGAAGAAAAAAGCATATCCGTGCCATTCCTCATCAGAACCAGATCCCGATTGGCCTTTTCCCACACTTTACTAACCCCTAACAAGACTAGCAAATGTTCAGGAAAGGGATGAACCCTTGAAGGGCACTCCTGGATGGCTTTCAGAAAAGCGTCATTCAAATCGGATTCAGAGGGTTCCGGTTCATTGAGAACAGCATCCGGGTGCCCCCACACCATCTTGAAAGGGACAATAGAGTCAGAGACCCAGAAAAAACGGTCCTTCCAGGTACCAAGGGTGGTAACCATGGAAGAAATAAGACAAGCATCAACCTTGGACGTTTCAAAGGTGAACCATTCACCGTTTTTGGCCAATCGAAAAAATCGACGAAAAAGCAAAAGCGAAGGATCATAACCAAAGGCACGGCACAAAACCTCGAAATGTAAAACCCTAGCCATACCCTTTGGATGAATCTGACCAAAGGAGACTCAGTAACACTCCAACAAATTTAAAACAAACAGAGAAAACGGATAACGGAGGTTTGAAAACTCAAAGTGACGGCAATAAAGAGCAATAAAGCCAACCGGACATTTGTCAATCGGAACATCACATGCAAGAGCAGTTGGTTTAAACTTAGTCCCAATACCATATTCCATACAAAACAACTCTACTTCTTCCTAGGTTAATCGAGAAAAGGATTTTAACAAATCCTTACGAGCACCCATTTTAAAGAAAAAAACAAGAAAATAGGGAAAAAAACCGGAACTAACCTGAAGACGGAAAGAAAAGGCAGAGGAAAACTTGAAGGGAAAGTGGAAAAGTTATTGTGAATCTTCAAATAAAAAAGATAGCAATCGAAATAAAAATTATGATAGTTATTAAACCACCTCCTGCAAAAAACCACCGACCTATAAACTGACACACATCAATCAAATCAGTTGTCAGTTTTTTCAAATTTGAAAACCTCAACCGTTTCCAACCCTTCAAGCTTCGAACCCTTGAAGCCTTCAGGCAATAAGATAAATGTATAAAAGTCAGAAGTCTTTGAGCTCATTCCCCAAAAACATCTGACTTGGGGGGCTGATGACGGGGGTAGCCCAAAGCCAAATATAAATGACTTAAATACATAGATGCCCAAGAGGTTAAACGGTTCAAAGGTTCAAAACCTGGGGATTCGAAATAAGCCAACTCGGAAACACTAAGAAGTCACATCTCTGGGTTGCTTCACCAACTCACCAGCCGCAAAAGTAATGCAGGTCCACAGAGCACACTCTTTTATCCGCGGGGCAAAAGGATTCAACCCCCGAAAGGGTAAGTCCCTCACTGCAAGCATAGTCACTAGTCAAATGCATTCCTCTTTGGGAGATGCCTTCTCCTATAAATTAAACACTTCATTTACTAAGCAGACATTCCTGGCCAGCCCTGATTCCTAAGATCTCTGGTCATTCACTTTGAGTACTTGCTTTATGCAAGTTACTTTCTTTCATAATCAACACACACATTCCTTTTGCTAATTCATCCAAATCTGGGCACACTTTAGAGGAGGATATTTAGCAAACAACAAAAATAAACTAGTGAACCTCTCTCCACGTCTTGCAAACGTGGGGGGACCCCACGACCGCGTTAGGCAAAGTTGAACCCTTCAACCCTTTTGCCTAAGCAGCCCAACTACTACCCTTGGTCTATTATTTGTTGCATCAACAATTATCAAGCTTGGTTTTATGGATAGCGGAAACAACTTCAGCCCATAACTGGTTCGACGCGTCTTTAAATCTCCAACACCATTTCGACAGCATGGCGAGGTTAAAATCTTTGACACCACCCATCCCCACCCCACCTGAAGACTTCGGCTTCGTGATCAGATCCCACCTAACCCATTTGATTTTATGTATGTTCCCATTTTCCCCACACAAAGTTCCGTCTAATTTTTTCAAGTTTATTAATTACCACTTTAGGAGCTGAAAAAAGTGATAGATAATACGACAGAAGACTACCCAACACAACTTTGGCTAGCGTCACTCTTCCGGCAAAAGAAATATTTTTAGCCTTCCATTTTGAAAGCTTTTTATTAAATCTATCAACGACTGGCTGCGAAAATCGCGCGTGTTTCATGTTTACTCCAATCGGGATTCCAAGATAAGTAAATGGAAACGAACCTGTTTCACAATTCAGCATTTGCGCGAAATGATTGATCTCAACTTCTTCCGCACCAACACCAAATAATTGACATTTTTTATGGTTCACTTTCAGCCCCGTAACTAGATTTATCCAACAAAGTAACCGAGATAGGCTAACAATGTTATGCATCGACAATTGCCCAATGAAGAGGACGTCGTCCACGTAGCAAAGGTGAGATAACGTAGGACCGTCCTTTGGGAGTTTAATCCCATGGAAGAGCCCCAAATCCAGCGCTCTTTTCATGAACATATTGATAACTTCCATGGCAATTATAAAGAGGAAATGAGAGATGGGGTCTCCTTGATGCAAGCCTCTTTTATAAATGAACTCATCCGACGGGGAGCCGTTAATAAGCACCGAACCTCTCCCAGACTTAAGGCACCCTTTGATCCACTTGATCCATTGGTTGGGGAACGACATATACTCCAAAGTTTGAAGAATGAACTTCCAATTCAGAGAATCATAAGTTTTTTCAAAATCCACTTTGAAAATCAAAATTTTGATTTACTTTGCTTGGCCCAAGAGACAATTTCACTTACAATAAGAGGGTTATCCAGGATAATTCGACCACCCACAAAAGCGGACTGAGTTTTGGAAATCTGATTATCCATTACCACTGTTAGGCGATTAGCTATAACTTTTGAGATGATTTTGTACATGGAACCCACAAACGAAACCGGCCGGAAATCTGAGATACTTTGCGGGTCTAACTTCTTTGGTATTAATGCCACGAAAGAAGCATTACACCCATGGCTCAATTCATCCGAGCTATAAAATTCCTCCATCAATGTTAAGATCAAATGGCGAAGTTGGGTCCAGTATCTCTTGTAGAAATTCAATGAGAAACCATCAGGGCCGGGAGCTTTTCCTCCATCACTCTTTGTAATTGCATCTTTTATTTCAACTTCCGAGAACGGGGAAATTAGAAGGGCAGCCTGGTCATCGGTAATACTAGGAAGGTCAAGGTTGTTGAACTTGGGTCGCCTCCTAATTGGCTCCGAAAATTGTTCTTTAAACCAGCCTTAAACTTCTTTTTTTTAACTCTACCGGGTTTACAACCCATATTCCTTCAAAAAACAACCCATTAATTCTACTTCGCGACAAGTTTATGTTTACCGTTCTGTGAAAAAATGCACTATTTTCTGTTAGTGCATACATCTGTCGACTTTGTCTTGTATCGAGTCTTAGATTAGATTGTATAGATCAGGGCTCGTAGATCGAGAAAATAGGAAAGTTTGTGAGTTTTAGAAGCTGATTTCGATCCAATTGTTAATTCCGCTTGAAATGTCAGTGGACACTTTCGAGCGGAATCACAAGTTTCTAATTCCACTCCAAATGGTTCATGAACGTCTCGAGCGGAATCAAGGATACTATATATAGTCATTAGGAGCGAAATCATTAGAACAGTTCGTGAATTCCATACCGAAGTGCTGCCGGTGTGAAGACTGATTGTATTTGCTGTCAAATCAATATAATCAGTGTTTAAAGTGAATTGCTTGCTGTATCTAAGTCTATTTCTAGTTGTCCGCACCTGAAATAGATCAGAACCTCTCTGAACGACTCGTTCGGGTCAATCGCACGATCCTACAATTGGTATCAGAGCTCAAGAGGAGGAGTTCTGCAGATTACAGCTGTTTGTGATTGCATTTTCTATCTTCTACACCTTCTTTCATCGATTCAGAAAGTTTTAACGGTCAAAACCGATCCAAATTTTCACAGATTGTATAAAACTGAACATTAACAAACCCTTGAAAGCTACACATTAAAATTCAGACTAAAAATGGCAAAAATTGAACCCCGAAGTGATTCCGCTCGAACGGACCATTTTTGATTTCGCCTGAGTTTGTCTGATTTCGCTCCGAAATACCTGCTGATTCCGCTCCAGGGTACTGTTTTTGAGATTCCACTTCAAATTTGTTGCTGATTTCGCTTCAAAATACTTGAGATTCCGCTGCAAGCTATAAAAAGTTGATTCCGCTCCAAACTTTTTGTTGATTTCGCTCCAGACAACCAAATTTCAGATTCCGCTTCAAATTGAAGTTTAGTGACTTCGCTCAAGAGAGGTTGTTTGTTATTTCGCCTGATACGTGCTATTGAAAAATGGATAACGAGTTCTACAACGCGTTTGCTACTCCGACTACTCCGGCTGTCATTGCTCAAGCCATGAATTTGGAAAACGAAACAGGAACTACTCAAACCCCCCCGAAACTAATGAGCATTGAGGAGTATTACGGATGGAAAGATAGGTTCGAAAACTGGGTACAGGCAAACCATTTGAGATCATGGGAGTGCATTTTGAGGAAATATGTCTTACCACGTACTGATCTACAAGTTATAAAAGAACTCTTGGAGTTTACTGATCAAGAACGGGAAATGTATCGTGCTGAAAAGATGATGATAAGTTTGCTTCAACAAGCCATCAAAGAAGATATCTTTGTGTTACTCCAACATGACAAAACATCAAAATCGATTTGGGATGCTCTTAAAGTCATGTTTGAGGGTAGTGAACATATGGTTAAAAGCAAGAAAGCACTGCTCAAGAAAGAGTTTGATTTATTCACAAGTTTGCCCAGAGAAGATACCAAGAAGCTTATTGAAAGATATTGTCACTTGGTGTGATCCATGTCAATGCTTAGTATAACAAAAGATCGTGAAGAGTGGGTAGACAAGTTAGCCGATGCTTTACCTCAAAAGGAATGGGGAACTTACTTGATGATCTTGAAAAACACCAGAGTTTATGATGGGTTAACAATTTCTCAGTTCATCGAGAAAATTGAAGGTCAAGATCTGGAACAGCAGAAGATTGCGAGGATGACTAATTGTTAGTGCATGCATCTGTCGACTTCATCTTGTATCGAGTCTAAGACTAGATTGTATAGATCAGGGCACATTGTACGAGAAATTAGCATGTTTAGGGTACTTAAAAGTCAGATTTCGCTCATAGAGGTAATTCCGCTCCAAATGTCATATGGACTGATTTCGGGCGGAATCACATGAGTCAGATTCCGCTCCTAATGATCTGTTAGGTTTCGGGCAGAATCACAAGTCCTATATATAGGACACTTAGGAGCGAAATCAGGCAACAGAGCCTTGTATTCCATGCCGAAGTGCTTCCGGTGTGAGGTTTGAATGTAATCAACGTTAGATTAATACAATCAGTGATTTAAGTGAGTTGCAAGCTGTTTCTACATTTGTTTCTTGTTTTCTGCACCTGAAACAGAGTCAAACTCCTCTGAACGACTCAATCGGGTCAGTCGAACGATCCTACAATTGGTATCAGAGCCAGTTGGAGGAGTTCTGCAGTTTACAGCCAAATTTCATTGAAATTTCTAGCTTCTACACCTTCTTTCTTCATCAGAACGAGATTTAACGGTCAAAATCGGACAAATTTTTCACAGACTGTTTAAAATTGTACATAGACAAATCCCTGAAAGTTTCATTGCTAAAATCGGACTAAAAATGGACAAAATGGACCTTCGAGTTGATTCCGCTCGAACTGGACTTTTCTGATTTCGCTCGACAAACTAGTGATTTCGCTCTAGAACATAGTTCTGATTTCGCTCCAAGTTATCAAATATCTGATTCCGCTCGAGAACTCATGTTAATTCCACTCCAGTACCACATTTCTGATTTCGCTCCAGAAGTGAAAATCTGATTCCGCTCCAGTGTATCATATAAGAGAGATTCCGCCCCAAACTGTAATCAGTGATTTCGCTCAAGAGTGTATTGTTTGCTATTTCGCTCGAGACTACATCTGGGTTAATTCCGCTTGAAAGCTATTGTTTTGAAAAACGTGATACGTAATCATGAGTGAAGAATTCTACAACGCGTTCGCTTCATCCCCGACTACTCCGGCTTCTATTGCTCAGAACATGAACTTGGAAAACGAGTCCGGAACGTTACAAAAGCCCCCCGAAATTGATGAGTATCGAAGAGTACTACGGGTGGAAAGACAGATTCGAAAACTGGGTTCAGGCAAACCATCTAAGATCTTGGGAATGTATCTTGAAGAAATATGTGTTACCACGTACAAATTTGCAGGTTATCAAAGAGCTATTAGAGTTTACTGATCAAGAACGGAATATGTATAAAGCCGAGAAGATGATGTTCAGTCTGCTTCAACAAGCTATCAAAGAAGACATCTTCATACTGCTTCAGCATGACAAAACATCAAAATCGATTTGGGATGCTCTTCGTGTGAAATTTGAGTGTAGTGAAAACATGATTAAGAGCAAGAAAGCATTGCTCAAGAAAGAGTTTGATCTGTTTAGCAGTCTACCGGGTGAAGACACAAAGAAGCTGATTGAACGATACTGCCACTTAGTGCGATCCATGTCGATGCTGAGTATTACAAAAGATCGTGAAGAGTGGGTAGACAAGTTGGCAGATGCGTTACCGCAGAAAGAGTGGGGAACCTACTTGATGATTCTGAAAAATACTGGGATTTATGATGGGTTAAAGATTTCTCAGTTTATTGAGAAGATTGAGAGTCAGGATCTGGAACAGCAAAAGATCGCGAGGATGAACAGTCCAAGTGGTCAACAAGATGTAAAGATGTATTACAAAGGTAGTGTTCCGGAAGCTGAGAGAAGTCCGAAAATACAGACTGCATTTAGTGCTGGGGATTCTACTGAAAAAGTTGATCAAAGTTCTAAAAGCAGCAGTGGTTTTTCTTCATTTTTGAGTGTTAATCCGAAAGATTCAACTACAAGTTTCCATTCTCAAAGCACAAAGACAGGAAATGGTTATGTAAATCAGTGCAACATCGCGTTGAATCTTCCAGACGACCAAAGTTTTTCTGAGGAGGTTGCAAAAGATCATATGGCACTACTTGGTTCCGTGCTTCTCTCGTATGAAGGTCTTGTTGCAGGACGGATCGGAAATCCTATGCTCACAAAGGAGGATTACGATCAGATAGACGCCGAAGAGATGGAGCTAATGGACATTAAATGGTGTCTAGCTAGTGTTCTTAGACGTGCTGAAAAGTTCAAGCTGATTACCGGGAGAAATGACTTTCTTGATGCACATGTCTCTACTTTAGGTTTCGATAAATCTAAAGTTACTTGTTTTAAATGCAGGGAGAAAGGCCATTTCAAACGGGAATGCAAGAACAGAGAAGCTAGTGGAGCTCAGAATCCATTCGGAAAAGACGATTACTATCGGAAAGCCATTTATCAGCAAGTGGGTCAGCAACAACTACAAGAACCCAAGTTGCTCATGGTAGAAAAATCGAGGATTCTAAGAGAGCATGTTTGGTGGATTTTAACTGGAACAACTACATATCACCAGAAAGCAAAGTCTGTTTAGTCAATCAGGATGATGAAAGATTACCTGAAGGTTTCAGCTAGGATATGTTTGTTAATGAAAAAGGAGAGTTCAAAGCATTCATTGCTAAGATTGTTAGAGAACCAGATATGTTTGCTACATGGATGAAGTCTATTGGTGAGACTGTGAAGAATGTGGAGAAAGAGTCTGTTGCATTTGATGAAAGCTCAGAAAGTGCTGATGAAAGCTTACAGAGTTCAGATGGGAGTGTACAAAGTGATGATAGTTCAGAAAAAGAAATTATCTTTGATAAAACTCCATCTGATTCTGGTTCATCGGATCATAATTCTGAAAAATCAATCGAGTTTGATCAGTCACCAGTTGATGATAGTAGTGACGATGAGGAAGAAAAACATATTAACATTGCAAAATCTCATCTGTCTCCTGAAAGTTTTCATTTCTATTTTGCAGATCGCTTGGAAAAACTGAAGGAGAAACGAGCTGCAAAAGAACAACAACAAATGAAATCTGAAGATGTTGTTCAGAATGAGAATGCTGAAAGTGTTGCTGAGAAGATGGTTGAGACCGAGCAAGTGAAAAAAAGAAGAAAAGGTGACTGAAGCTGAGAAAGTGATTGAAGTAGAGAAAGTTGTCGAAGTTGAGAAGATAATAGAAGTTGAAAAGATTGTTGAAGTCCTCAAGCCATGTTTAAAGTGTCTTAAACCATGCAAAGAATGTGCAGCCAAAGATGAAAAGCTAGCTGAGTATGAAAAGAAAAAGGAGCAGTTATTGTTCAATCTCAATTATGTGAAGGAATCTTATGACGTTTTGAACCGAACAGTAACTGGTCTTCAAAAGACAAACTCAGAGAGAGAGGATGCTTTGACAATGATGAATGCTATGATGATGTCGAAGCAGAAAGCTATCAACTTCTACATCGAAGAGAGTGCTAAGTGAAAGCAAGAGTTGGAAACGGAAAAGATTGAGAATGAGAGAATTAGACGTTTATTACAAAGCTATTCTAGTTCTGATTATCTCATTGATCGAATTTATCCGACTGTTGCAGGTTTTGAAGCTTTCAAAGATGAAGAGCCAAAGAAGAAAGATAGTGGTAAGAAACCAACTGTTAGCTATAACAAGTGTCTGCCTCCGATCTGGGAAGGATATTCTCCTAGAAAACCAAACGAGGAGCAACTTGAAAAAGCAGTCAATATAAAGCTAAAAACCGATACAACTGATGAATTACCAGAAAACATTGACGTCACGTTCACCTCGTCTGACACTGATCATGAGTCTGAGTTAATCAAAAAGGTGGTCGATCAGGTGTTAGATACTGATGAGGAGTCTGAGTCAAAGTCTGAATCTGGAGGGTCAAGTTCGTCAGTAAATGGTACAAAGTCGTCGGTCAAAAAGGCTTATAGTAAAGAGTTTTTGCTATCCAAATCAAATTTGAATGATGAAACATTCGAAGTAGTTTATACTTTGAATGATGCTGACAAATTATATTACAACAAAGAGTTTCCTATAATGAGTGTTAAAACGGAATTGATTAACAAGAATTTCAAACTAATAAAAATTAATATTCTAGAATTAAAAGTTTTGAAAAATCTTGAAAAACCTAAAAAATACACTTCAAGAGTTCAACAACGTTTAAATAAGAAAAAGGGTTACAATTCTGGTTCTGGTTTTCAAAAGAAAATAAACCAGAATGGTAGCTACAAAAAGAAAGGTTAAGGTTTTATTCCACCAGAAAATTCTAAAAATAACAAAAGTTCTAAAACAAAAACAGAATTTGTTTCAGGTAGAAGTGCTGAGGATGAACAGAAGAAACCATTCTGGAAACAATCAAACAAGGAGTTTCTTGCTGAGAAGAAAAGGAATGGAACTGGAGTGTTTCATCCAAGAGAAACTCGAATCTGTTTCAAATGCAATGAAGCTGGTCACATTGCATGGAACTGCCCGAAAAATGCCAAGACAAAACAGGGAGTTTCTGAAAAGCTAAAAGAGAAAGTTGTTGAAAAAGATGAAAAACCAACTGAACAAGTCAAAATTTTTGAAAATTCCATTCATGAAGTTGGTGAATGTTCTAAGAAAAATCCTTATAAAAAGAAAGGTAAAGACAACCAAGTGTGGGTTGTTAAGACAGTTGATGAGAAAGTCAAGGATGATTCTGGTTCCACAAAGCCAGAGGAGCCACAAGGTGAGGTAAAAGAGGTAAATTCTGTGTTTTCAGTAAGTGATGATGAATTTCCATCACTAAAGTTTGAAGAGATTAAACAAAAAGTTGGTAAGGTTGAAATCTCGGATCAGTTTTACTCCGAGAAAAATGAGTTTGATGTCGAGAAAACATTTAATGGAAACGTTAAGAAAATTTTTGGGAAAATGCTTAATGGGAAAGCAAAAGGGATTAAAGATTTTTACGCAACTAAAAAGGCAACTTTTAACCCAACTGAACAAGAGCTTAAAGAGCTAAAAACACCCAAGATTGGTCAGACTTGGGTGGAAATTCTTTTCCCGTGAAACATCTGACTATGCCGGAGATCCCAAGTTTGTAATCGTGGATCAGGAATCGGCATCATTCTAGTTTTTGAATAGATTGTTTGAAAATTTGAAAAATTGTTGAAATTTTTACAGGTTAAAGGACTACGCCGGAGCTTCCAGGTTCGTAAATGAGAAGCAGGAATCGGCATCTTTGATTGGTAAATGATCGTGTGTAGATGTTTGTTTCCTACACATGGTATAGGTGTTTGTATTTCTACAACTGGTAGATAGTTTTGTTCTTACAATTGGTACAGAGGGTGTATACTTGCATATGGTAAATCAGGGACATTAATTTGTACTTGATCTACTACAAATGATTGGTGAACAATATGATGAACCACACCCCTAGCTTACAAGTGAATCTATAATTGGTAAAAACAAATTTATTTTTCGGAAAAATCATTTGGATTAAAACAAACTTAAGTGTTTTGAAATCTAAATGAGAAAATAGTTTGTTGAAAGGGGGAGTTTTGATTATTTGTGCCTAAGAGGATGGTGAAATTGATGCAATTCGATATCAGTTGTCACTTTATTTGTACAGTTTGTTTTGAGTTTTCTTTAATTGGGTCAAGAGTTTAGATAGTTTTCAAATTTTTTTAAATGTGTTTGCATTTTAGGGGGAGTAGAAAATTTCAGAAAATCCAAAAACATTAGAAAATTTGAAATAGCCAAAAACATTAGAAAATTTGAAAAAGACAAAAACATTATAAAATCAAAAAATGAGTTTTGTTGTGAAAAAGAGGAAATGATAGTACATCAGTGGACTGTCACAACATGCTAAAGAATTGGAAAGTTAAAATGTGATAAACAATCTCACTGCGGATGTGCCAGTAGGTTTTTGCACATTTAGTAGATTGTGACGAGATGTAAACCTAAAAATTCAAACTTGCTTATTCTGTGGGTAACAACTTCTTGGATATATAGGTAACCCCTGAAATCTTGTTTGAAAGGTCCCCTATTCTGAGATACTAGGTCTTTATGCTCAGTGATATCTGGGGTATTATCCCGGGACTTCTGCTGTATGGAAATACTGACCTAGTCCCAGGATAATACTTTCTGCAAATGCTTTGAAATATAAGCTCGCCCTCAGCAAGTTGATTAAACAATAAAATTGATGGTCACTGCTGTTGTAACAAAAGATCCTCTAATGGGGACACACCAAAAGTCGAAGCCGTCATCTCTTTGCGTATACGGAAGTATCGACCTGAGCTCTCACGGCCCTCGCAATTAACCCCTGACATATATCATCTGTGGTATACTCACCTGTAAGACTGAATATTGGGATCTGGATACGAGAGTATATTCAAGTAGTGGGACACGCGAATAAGTTTAAGTATCTAAAACATTAATATCGTATCTCGAAACAGTTGAACTTTGTGTGAAAATTTAAGTGGACAAATATACTGACAATATAGGTGAATTGTTTAGAACTTAAAATGAAATGAAGCTTAACGGTGTTAGTGACTCGTCTCAAAAATTGATATGATCCTCTTACACAAACTGACAAAAATATTGTTTGTAAATATTTCATTTCTGCATTTCTTTATTTTTTCTTTTGATGTCTTTATTTTCTTTACTTTTACAAATCCAAAAAGATTTTCGGTGTGTTTCAGCATAAACCTTTTGAAAAATTCAAAAAGATTTTCGACAACTAATGTTGGAAAGCTGATTTTCAATGTCTCAAGTGCTAAACATGATGACATTGTTGTGAGGGGGAGTGTGTCTTGAACATCAAATGTGTTTTTTAAATAAATAAGTGGTTCATCAAAGAGGATAGTTTCTTTTGAGGGAGAGTAAATGTTAGTGCATAGATTCTAAATTGTTAAATGTGTAAAACTTACTTTAAGGTAGAGTTTATGTAGGGTAAGCATGAGCTGGGTTATCAATCCTGAGCAGAACTAAAGCCAAGTTTCGATCTTGGAATCAAAGTTGTGTGATAGAAAGCCAGGCTGATTGATTCTGAGAAGCTTATGAGAGCTAGGTTTCGACACCTGAGGATTCTGTGGTCAAAGTTTGAACCAGACAACGATCCTGAAGCAGATGATGCTGAAGAACTAAAGGAATGCTAGCATATCGAAAGGGGGGAGTCTGAAGACAATCTGAAGATGAGAAAAGAGAGTGAAGCCCAGTGACTGATCAAGGCTGAAGTTTGAGAAGACTCGACACTTATGACTCGTCAACATCTGAGGGGGATTCTGTTAGTGCATGCATCTGTCGACTTCATCTTGTATCGAGTCTAAGACTAGATTGTATAGATCAGGGCACGAGAAATTAGCATGTTTAGGGTACTTAAAAGTCTGATTTTGCTCATAGAGGTAATTCCGCTCCAAATGTCATATGGACTGATTTCGGGCGGAATCACATGAGTCAGATTCCGCTCCTAATGATCTGTTAGGTTTCGGGCGGAATCACAAGTCCTATATATAGGACACTTAGGAGCGAAATCAGGAAACAGAGCCTTGTATTCCATGCCGAAGTGATGCTGGTGTGAGGTTTGAATGTAATCAACGTCAGATTAATACAATCAGTGATTTAAGTGAATTGCAAGCTGTTTCTACCTTTGTTTCTTGTTTTCCGCATCTGAAACAGAGTCAAACTCCTCTGAAAGACTTAACCGGGTCAGTCGAATGATCCTACACTAATCCAAGTGGTCAACAAGATGTGAAAATGTACTACAAAGGCAGTGTTCTAGAAGCTGAAAGAAGCCCGAAGATACAAACCGCATTTAGTGCTGGAGATTCATCCGAAAAAGTTGATCAAAGTTCTAAAAGCAGCAGTGGTTTCTCTTCATATCCGAGTGTTAATCCAAAAGATACAACATCAAGTTTTCATTCACAAAGCACAAAAACGGGAAATGGTTATGTGATACAGTGCAACATTGCATTAAATCTTCCAGATGGACAAAGTTTTTCTGAAGAGGTTGCGAAAGATCATATGGCATTACTTGGTTCCGTGCTTCTATCTTATGAAGGTTTAGTTGCAGGACGGATCGGGAATCCTATGCTCACAAAGGAGGATTACGATCAGATAGACGCCGAAGAGATGGAAATTATGGACATCAAATGGTGTCTAGCTAATGTTCTGAGGAGAGCTAAGAAGTTTAAGCTGATTACTGGGAGAAATGACTTTCTTGATGCACATGTTTCTACTTTAGGTTTTGATAAATCTAAAGTTACTTGTTTTAAATGCAGGGAGAAAGGTCATTTCAAGAGGGAGTGAAAGAACAGAGAAGTTAATGATGTGAAGAATCCATTCGGAAAAGATGACTATTACCGAAAAGCCATTTATCAACAGGTTGGTCAGCAACAACAGCAAGAACCACAGTCTGCTCATGGTAGAAAAGCGATCGAGGATTCAAAAAGAGCCTGTTTGGTGGATTTTAATTGGAACAAATACATAGCACCCGAAAGCAAAGTCTGCTTAGTCAATCAGGATGATGAAAGACTACCTGATGGCTTTAGCTGGGATATGTTTGTAGATGAAAAAGGAGAATTCAAAGCATTCATTGCTAAGATTGTGAAAGAACCAGATATGTTTGCCACATGGATGAAATCTATTGGTGAGATTGTGAAAAATGTGGAGGAAGAGTCTGTTGTATCTGATGAAAGCTCACAGAGTGCAGATGAAAGCTCACAAAGTGGTGAAACTTCAGAAAACGAAGTTATTTTTGATCAAACACCATCTGTTTCTGGTTCTTCAGATGAGAATTCTGAGAAGTCAATCGAGTTTGATCAATCACCTATTGATGATAGCAGTGACGATGAAGAAGAAAGACATATTAATGTTGCAAAATCTCATCTCTCTCCTGAAAGTTTTCATTTTTATTTTGCAGATCGCTTGGAGAAACTGAAGGAAAAACAAGCTGCAAAAGAACAAAAAGAAATGAAGTCTGAGAGTGATTCTGAAGAAGAAAAGATTGTTCGAAATGAAGAAATTAAAGTTGCTGCTAAGAAGATTGCTGAAACTGAGCAAGTAACTGAAACAGAAAAGGTGGTAGATGTTGAAAAGATTGTAGAAGTTGAAAAGATTGTCGAAGTAGAAAAGATTGTGGAAGTCATCAAGCCTTGCTCAAAGTGTTTAGAAGCTTGTAAAGAATGCGCAGCAAAAGACGAGAAGCTGGCAGAGTATGAGAAGAAGAAAGAGCAATTACTGTTCAATCTCAACTATGTGAAAGAATCTTATGATGTTTTAAAGAGAACAGTAACTGGTCTTCAAAAGACAAATTCTGAAAGAGAGAATGCATTAACTATGATGAATGCAACGATGATGACGAAGCAAAAAGCTATCAATTTCTACATCGAGGAGAGTGCAAAGTGGAAGCAAGAGTTGGAGACAGAGAAAATCGAGAATGAGAGAATCAGACGCTTATTAAAAAGTTATTCTAGTTCTGATTATCTTATTGATCGAATTTATCCAACTGTTGCAGGTTTCGAAGCATTCAAAGATGACAAGCCAACGAAGAAAGATACTGGTAAGAAACCGACTGTTAGCTATAACAAGTGTCTGCCTCCGATCTGGGAAGGTTATTCTCCTAGGAAACCAAATGAGGAGCAAGTTGAAAAAGCAGTCAATATAAAGTTAAAAACCGACACAACTGATGAATTACCAGAAAACATTGATGTCACGTTCACATCGTCTGACACTGATCATGAGTCTGAGTTAATAAAAAAGGTGGTCGATCAGGTGTTGGATACTGATGAGGAGTCTGAGTCAAAGTCTGAGTCTGGAGGGTCAAGTTCGTCAGTCAACAGTCCAAAATCACCGGTTAAACGGGTTTACAGTAAAGAGTTTTTGTTATCAAAATTGAATTTGAATGATGAAACATTCGAAGTAATTTATACTTTGAATGATTCTGACAAATTATATTATAACAAAGAGTTTCCTATAAGAAGTGTCAAAACGGAAATGATTAACAAGACCTTCAAACTAGTAGAAATTAATATTCCTGAATTGAAAGTGTTGAAAAATCTTGAAAAATCTAAAAAATACACTTCAAGAGTTCAACAACGTTTAAACAAGAAAAAGGGTTACAATTCTGGTTCTAGTTTTCAAAAGAAACCAAACTATAATGGTAGCTACAAAAAGAAAGGTTTAGGTTTTATTCCACCAGAAAATTATAAAAATGAGAAAAATTCTAAAACAAAAACAGAATTTGTTTCAGGTGGGAGTGCTAAGGAAGAACAGAAGAAACCGTTCTGGAGACAATCAAACCAGGAGTTTCTTGCTGAAAAGAAAAGAAAAAGCACTGGAGTTTTTCACCCAAAAGATACTCGAACCTGTTTCAAGTGCAATGAAGCTGGTCACATTGCATGGAACTGTCCGAAAAATGCTACGACAAAACTGGGAGTTTCTGAAAAACTGAAAGAGATAGTTGTTGATGTTGAGCCACCAACTGAGAGGTTTAAAATTTTTGAAAATTCTACTTATGAAGTTGGTGTGTGTTCAAAGAAAAATGTTTACAAAAAGAAAGCCAAAGACAACCAAGTGTGGGTTGTTAAGAAAGTTGATGAGAAGGTCGGCGATGATTCTGGTTCCACAAAGCCAAAGAAGCCACAAGGTGAGATAAAAGAGGTGAATTCTGTGTTTTCAGTGAGTGATGATGAATTTCCATCACTGAAGTTTGAAGAGATTAAACAGAAAGTTGGTAAGGTTGAGATCTCGGATCAGTTTTACTCCGAGAAGAATGAGTTTGATGTCGAGAAAGTTTTCAATGGAAATGTTAAGAAAATTTTTGGAAAAATGCTTGATAAGAAAGTAAAAGGGGTTAAAGATTTTTATGCAACGAAAAAGGCAACTTTTAACCCGACTGAGCAAGAGCTAAAAGAGCTGACAACACCCAAGGTTGGTTAGACTTCGGTGGAAATTCTTTTCCCTTGAAACATCTGACTTCGCCGGAGATCCCAAGTTCGTACCGTGGATCAGGAATCGGCATCATTCTTGTAAAATGTTTTTGTGAAGGATTTAAAGATTGTTTAAATTTTACAGGTAAAGGACTACGCCGAAGCTTCCAGGTTGGTAAGTGTGAAGCAGGAATCGGCATTTTGATTGGTAAAATGAATTGTGTAGTGGTTTATTCCTACATATGGTTAATTGTTGTGGATATTCTTACAAGTGGTACAAAGGATTCGTCAAGGTCATTAAGTTGAACTTGATGAAATCTTCATACAAGTGATTGATGAACAATATGATGAACCATGCCCCTAACTTACAAGTGAACCTACAAGTGGTTATAACAAACTTATTTTCCAGAAAAATCATTTTGATTAAAACAAACTTAAGTGTTTTGAAATCTAAATGAGAAAATAGTTTGTTGAAAGGGGGAGTTCTGATTGTTTATGCCTAAGTGGATGGCGATTTGATGCGATTTGATATCAGTTGTCACTTTATTTGTATAGTTTGTTTTGAGTTTTCTTAAGCGGGTCAAGAGCTTAGTTTGATTTTCAAATTTCTTTTAATTGTGTTTGCATTTTAGGGGGAGTAGAAAATTTCAGAAAATCCAAAAACATTAGAAAATTTGAAAAAGTAAAAAACATGATTAAATTCAAAAATGAGTTTTGTTGTGAAAAAGAGGAAATGATAGTACATCAGTAGAGTGTCACAACATGCTAAAGAATTGGAAAGTTAAAATGTGATAAACAATCTCACTGCGGATATGTCAGTAGGTTTTTGCACATTTAATAGATTGTGACGAGATATAAACCTAAAAATTCAAACTTGCTTACTTTGTGGGTAACAACTTCTTGGATATATGGGTAACCCCCGAAATCTTGTTTGAAAGATCCCTCTTTCTGAGATACTAGGTCTTTATGCTCAGTGATATTTGGGGTATTATCCCAGGACTTCTGCTGTATGGGAATACTGACCTAGTCCCCGTATAATACTTTCCGCAAAATGCTTGAAATACAGCGCCACCCTCAGCAATTTGATGAAACAATAAAATTGATAGTCATTGCTGTTGTAACAAAAGATCCTCTAAAGGGGACACACCAAAAGTCGAGTCGTCATCTCTCTGCTGAACGGAAGTTCTGACCTGAGCTCTCACGGTTTCGCATCTAACCCCTTACAGATATCATCTAGGTATACTCACATGTAAGATTGAATATTGGGATCTAGATACGGGAGTATATTCAAGTAGTGGGACACGCGAATAAGTTTAAGTTCTTAAAGACATTAATATCGTATCTCGGAACAGTTGAACTTTGTGTGAAAATTTAAGTGGACAAATATACTGACAATCTAGGTGAATTGTTTAGAACTTAAAATGAAATCTAGCTTAACGGTGTTGGTGACTTGTCTCAAAAACTGATATGATCGTCTTACACAAACTCACAAAAATAGTGTCTGTAAATATGTCTTTATTGTATTTCATATATAAAAATCCAAAAAGATTTTTGGTGTGTTTTAGCATAAACTTTTGAAAAATTCAAAAAGATTTTCGACAACTGATGTTGGAGAGCTGATTTTCAAAGTTCCAAGTGCTAAACTTGATGACATTTTTGTGAGGGGGAGTGTGTATTTCGAAATCAAATGGGTTTCTGATCAAATCATCTAGTGGTTCATCAAAGAGGATAGAAAAGATTGAGGGAGAGTTAGTGTTGGTGCATGTGTTAATTCGAATGGTTAAATGTATTTATTGTGAGGTAGAGTTTATGCAGGTTTAAGTATGAACTGAGTTTAAGGATCCTAAGCTGGAAGAGAGTCAGGTGACAATCTTGGAATCAAAGTTGTGTGAAAGTAAGCCAGGTTGATCGATCCTGAGAAGCTTATGTTTTAGAGAGCCAGGTTACGAGACCTGAGGACTCTGATTGAAGAAAGCCAGGCAACGATCATGGACCTGTGAAAGCCAGACAACGATCCTGAAGCTGATGATGCTGATGAACTGAAGGAATGCCAGCATATCACAAGGGGGAGTCTGAAGACATGCAAGAGAAGATTGAAAGAATGAAGTCCGAAGACTGATAAAGACTGGAGTTGCTAAGACACGACACAGTCAGACTCGACACTAAAGACTCGTCAACATCTGAGGGGGAGTCTGTTAGTGCATACATCTGTCGACTTCGTCTTGTATCGAGTCTTAGATTAGATTGTATAGATCAGGGCTCGTAGATCGAGAAAATAGGAAAGTTTGTGAGTTTTAGAAGCTGATTTCGCTCCAACTGTAATTCCGCTTGAAATGTCAGTGGACACTTTCGAGCGGAATCACAAGTTTCTAATTCCGCTCCAAATGGTTCATGAACGTCTCAAGCGGAATCAAGGATACTATATATAGTCATTAGGAGCGAAATCATTAGAACAATTCGTGAATTCCATACCGAAGTGCTGCCGGTGTGAAGACTGATTGTATTTGCTGTCAAATCAATATAATCAGTGTTTAAAGTGAATTGCTTGCTGTATCTAAGTCTATTTCTTGTTTTCCGCACCTGAAATAGATCAGAACTCTCTGAACGACTCGTTCGGGTCAATCGCACGATCCTACATTTTCATCACCGAATTTAACCCAATTCACACGTGCCTTTTGTTGGAGATCGCTTGCCTTGTTCGAATCCAACCGTTTAATTTGTTGCTTCAAGGTAACTCTTGTGCATTGTTCATCCGAAGTTAATCTATGAGTTTTAGCCCACTTTTCGATTTCCTCCACCGCTTTATGTAAAAGATTGCAATGCTTTTCATCTCTCTACTTCACAGTCTTCCTCCATAACTTTATATCCACTTTGATACGTTTTAAAACAGAAAAAAGAACCAGGTCTGCCTTCTTACCGGGTGCTAGAGACAACACATTACGGTTAACAATATCATCTAGCTCGACCATCCCTAACTAGCTATTGAAGAACTTGAAAGGGGTGGGGCCGAAGTCAAGGGTTGTTAGTGCACGAATGTCTATCGCCTTCGTCAATCCGAGCCGTAGCGAGATAACGAAGAAATCAAGTCTTTATAAATGTCATATCTAGTTAAAAGGCAAGGTGGCAAACTTGTAATTAATGAGAAATCTCATTAAAATGCCTTGACCTATAAATAGGAGTTTATGTCATGAGTTAGTTAGTTTTTTGGAAGAGTTAGGAGAAGAGATTTTGGTGAAATAGAAGATTTGGAGGAAGACTTCTAGAGAGAGAAAGTCTAGAGAGAGAAAGTGGTTGTAAACGTGATTTTGTACCGTACAAGTCGTATCTTTCAATAAAATCACATTAGTAGTACGTTATTGTGTGTTCGATCACGCACGTTCACGGATTCCGCACGTGAAACGTACGTTACGCAATCGAACGGCGTCAAAACCGGTCCTACAATTGGTATCAGAGCTAGGAGCTCCATTGCACGATCAAACACATCGTTTCGTACCAGATTTCAGCAAGTTTGGATCCGATTTTCATCAAAATTCTTCATTTTTTCATTTTTATCACGTTTTTAGTGAAAAACATCAAATTGAACGTGTTTTCACGGTCCGTTTTGTCTGATTTTTTGACATATTGTGCGAAAAACATTGAATTACAACCCTACCAAGTTTCAGATCGAAACTCCAAGCCGTTTAGGAGAAATCGCAGTTTTTCGGTTCGTTTTTGCGTGAAAGTTCAGGAAGGTTCGCTTATTTGGTATAACAGGTTCGCTTTTTCAGTTTTTTTTTTGGTCCTCTCGTGATAAATGGAATAGGTTCACTCATAAGAAAAAGAATCTCAGGTTCGCTCATTAAAAATTTATGGTTCGCTTATAAAATCAACTTTTGGTCCGCTTATGTAACATAATGGGTCCGCTCCAAATATAAGAATCATGGTTCGCTTTTGTGTCATCACTTTCACGAGATTCTCTGAACTTAGAAGATAGGTTGTCGGGTACATAAAAGTTCATCACTGATTAAATCGGCCCAATCAGGACATTTAGACGACATGATTTAATCATTGCAGGTTTTTGTCGTTGATTGAACCATGTGATAAAGGTTGATTGTAGGCTGCAGGTTGTTGTCTACCCCAATTGTAGTTTAGCGGCCCAATAAAAGCAGGTTTTGTCACCGCCCCACTACCTATTATTGGCCCAATATCTGCTATTGTTGCTATAAAGGCCCATCATTACATCACCCAGCCATTGTCGACACCGCCCACAACAAATTAAACGGCCAATCCTAATCTTTTAAAATCACCGCCCACTAGCTTATGTCCATGAAATGTTAGGTCCAATCAACAAGTGAGTGTTTGTCGTCCCTATTAAGCTTCAAAAGGCCCAATCCCTGAAGCCCATGTGTTATTGATTTGTTACACCTTGTTAGCAGGTTATTATTGTTGGCTAGTTGTTATCCAGATTTGCACCGTCCCATTAAAAGAAAGGCCTAATCAGTGGTTGTTACACCGCCCATTTAATGAATTGTCTAATAATCACAGTTGGGTTGTTTGAAGGCCCAATCACAGTTTGGGTTGTTTGAAGGTCTAATAATCATTTGAGTTAACTAGCACCGCCCAATCACGGTTAAGTCGGCCGATCGAATGACAAGTTGATTTTTTGTTTGACTCATTCGATCGAATAGCGTTTTTGTCCGATCGCTCAGCATACTATCCGTTCGATCAACCTTCCGTCCGATTCAGTTGATTGATATTTTTACTGATCGTTTATTTGTGTGTTTGCAGGTAATTCGAAGTGATTTGTTGTCAACGGATTTTCATCAATCGGATATTCATCAGATTTTTTGTTTGTGTGGAATTTTTTTTAAATTGATTGAAAATCTGTTGCTGTGTATTTCTCATTACCAAGACATGGATTCTGAAATTTATACTGCACTGAACAAGTTCAATAATTTTTCAGGTATCGATGGAGAATTAATTGATGAATTGATCAAAAGGTATATCGAGTTGTATTGGGAGATGGTGAGATTGAAGATAACCAAGACCAATGAGGAATGGGTTGACAAGTTGGCAAATGCTTTACCGGGTGATAGATGGAGAACGCATTTGTCAGATTTGAGGAAGATGTACTTAGACGTGAATTTGAGTTTGTTTATCGAAAAAAATTCAAGCTCGAGAACTTGAATTCCAAAAGATTAGAAATGCAGCAATTGATGAAGCAAAATTAAAATCTGAGGAAAATGTTCAAGAGGAAGAGGAGCAGGTTAAAGAAATTTCAGCTTTCAAGGTGGAGAAGAAAGCTGAAGCTGTAAAGATGACAGAGAAGTGTTCAAACTGTGAAAATCTAAAATCTGAAAATGCCAAACTCTTGAGGGATTTAGAGAGTTTGACATTAGAAAACGAAAATCTTAAAAATTCAGAAAATGTTTTGAAAAATCAAATAAAAAATTTTGAAAATGAAAAAGTAAAATTTGAAAAAGAGTTTCAAAGTCAAATAAAGATTCTTGAAGATGGGAGGAATGTGTTTAGTAAAAATAACATTGAAAAGCAAAAAATGATAAATTCTCATCTTCAGAAGATTATTCAACTTGAAAAAGAAAGTGAGCAAGCTCGAAAGAAAATCAACGAGCTTGAAAATAAATTGAAAGGTTTTGTGATTTCTTCAGCTTATGTGAATATTTCATGTCCAAAACCGATCAATGCTATTTCAATAAGTGACGATGTCACAAACTTTGACAATGTCAAAGTTGAAGATTGTGATGAGAAATCTGATGATGTAAATGAAAAAATTGAAAAACAAAAATTGTTTTAAGAATTAAAGGAAAAATTCAAACATACTGTTTTGCAATCTACTGAAATAGGTGAATGTTCAAAGCAGAAACCTGTTAAGAAGATTGTTGAACAAAAACAGATTGTTAAAAAGTCAAAAAATGTTCAAATCAAAAATAAAAGCTCATCAGATCAATCGTCCAATCACAATCAAAAATCACAAAAATTGAAAAATCAAAACTCAAAAATTGTTGGTAATAAGTGGTGCAGGTTTGACCACAGTGCTTAAAAGACAAATCCAACAATCAAGAAGAGGAAAGAGTATCACCAAGCCAAACAGTGCTTTGATCTGAGCGTTTGGTATGAAGATGGTGATTGGTATGATAACAGAGTGTGTTACAATTGCAGCTATCAAGGACACATTGCTGTTAACTGCCAGAGACAAAGATTTGAGACAAGAAGATGCTATAATTGTCAAATCAAAGGTCACATTGCCAGAGATTGCCCCAGGAAATCTAGTGAAAGATTGAGGGTTAATTCTCAGAAATTGGCAAAGAAACCAATCATTGTCAAGCCCAAGGAACTGAAAGTTTCAGAACAGAATGTCAAAGAACCGAAGGTCCAAGAACCTAAAGTTCAAGAAAAGAATGTGAAGCTTTCTCAAGGGCAAAAAGACAAACTGCGAAAGAAGAGGAAGAAGGCCATAGAATATCTGGAGAAGATTTTGTCCTCGGGTTCACCGGACAGATTGAATAAGAGTACTGATGAATCAACTTCCTCGATTGCAAAGTCAAGCAAGATGAATTCATCAGATAAA